>NC_139930.1:16306920-16336920 GCF_963514095.1 Eutrigla gurnardus
TCCCACCTCTTTGTTCCGGGCGAAGGCGCTGATGAGTCGTCCGGCGGCCGCAAACACCAACATCCTGTCTGCTGCCACACAGCTGATGTCATCGGACAGGCTGTTACCTAGGAAACCACAAACACAGCAGCCAATCAGAGAGCAGACTCTGCAGCAGACACCGAAGTGAATTCACCTTAAACACATTTAAATGTACTCACTGACAGAGACGATCCCCAACCGCTTCACCTGGAAGTAATCAATACATCAACTGATCAATAACACACATGTGGATCTCTCACAGCATTCGAAGTGTCAAAGACAGACAGACAGACGGGCGAAGACAGGCAGACAGGTGCAGACAGACAGACGAGTGACATGAAGCTAAAGTGTCTCTTTAATGCGTTGAAAATACTTTTTATTAAAACTCCATTCAGAACTTCATTCAGAAAACACTGAATTATGAACTTCTGAGGACGAGCACATCTTTTCCTTCGTCTACTATTTTAAATGCTGACTTCCAACACAACCATATCAACATCTGGTGAGGAGAGAGACGGACAGACAGACAGGTGAAGACAGACAGACAGACAGACAGACAGGCAGGCAGACAGACAGACAGTTAGGCAGGCAGACAGAAAGACAGACAGGCAGGCAGGCAGGGACTCTCGGCTGATAAAAACACGATGAGTCTCTACGGGAGCCGTCAGAGGACAAACGCGCAGCACACATACATAAACAAACACATATACATAAACACACATATACGCGTGTAAAGATGACGTTTCTTACATTGTACGTGTGGAAACATTTACCGACCGCCGTCACCGCGTAGAACTCCCGGTGCTTCTTGTGGTAACGGATCGCGTGCGGCACGTGGTTGGAATAGAGTCCCAGGACCCGGAAACCGGAGAACAAAGAGCTGCCGCCGGTCGACATGTCCGGTAACAACGGAGGGTTTTACCGGACAAACACGAGAAGAAGCGGAGACCTACACACACAACGGAGACACGAAGCCGCACCGAGGAGGAACACACATGGAGGAGCGCCGAGTCCGACTAGAAACAAGCAACACCGGCAGGGAGCACGAAGGTTCCGCCTGAAACCGGAAATACAACAAATAACATAATTTTAAATTCATAAACCACTATTTTTAATTTTAGAAAATTAATTAAAACATACATTAAATAATTGTGAATTCTACAAACACCCTGAATCCGTGTCCCCTATATCTCATTTTAACAAACTAATTCATGTCTGGCTATATTCTGATTATTTTTGTATGTTGTATGTTTACCATGCTGTTTGATTATTGTTCATGAATGAATAAAAAATGTTAATATGTTAGTCATTATCAAAGAACAAAACCATTATAAGAAAAGTGTATTGTAATACTTTAAATTATTATAAAAATGTGTCTAGAATTCCAAAAAAAGCAAGTAAAACAGTAAACCTGAATGAAAACACATGGAATCTTTTTCTATTAATTGTTCATGTTTTGGTTTACATCTCAAATTAATTTTAAAACCAATAAAACAAACGTTATGAGAGCTTAACTTACGTGTATTATTCCTTATTTATTAAAACAATCTACAAAATGAATTAAATACAGAAAATGAAGTTTTGCACAACTGGGAAGCACAGCAATATATGTGTATATATATATTTTTTTTTTAAAGGAGTGGGAAGAAGCATTAACATGTATTTGTATGATCAACTTCATCTTTGTTGATTATATTGAACAAGCACCATCGTCTCCACTGAGAATCCATTTTTATTTTATTTCAAATGAAAAAGAAATTACAGCAAAAGAAAACAAAGTTGATTCTTTACTTTATTTTCTGGAACACGAGTGCAACGTTTACGACACACATTTACAACAAGAAACAAACATGAACAAGTGCAATTTTTAGCTGAATTTAAAGAGAGAAACCCTTTGAATAAACTTTATTTCAGACGGTTTTAAATGTTTCATTCATTTCTGAACATTTGTCTTTTTGAAAAATCGAATCAAACACAAACGTCCGTCCCTGCATTCTCTTCTTCGTTTTATTTCAGTATTGATTTAAATATGTATGAATCACATATAATTTAATCTACGTCTACATTTGTTATAATATTCTTCCATTTTTACAACTTTATACAAATAAAAAGTGGCATCACGTTTTTAAAGTAGCTGTAGGTTTTCATGTATATCAGTAGTTCTATTCTATTTATATATCGTTTTGTTAACACAGGGTCATGAGTTCATGCTTGAACAGGACGTGACAGCGTTTCCATGGCAACACACACAACCACCAGAACGTTTTTGTTTGAAAGCAGGAAGTGACATCAGGACGTGACACAAGCGTTCAGAGTTGAGGTGTGAATTCGACCTCGTGGCGTTCAGGAGGTGGAGTCTGTTTCAACGGAGCTAGGCTAACAGTTTCCACCCGCTACCAGTCTTTGCGCTAAGCTAAGCTAACAGTTTCCCCCCCCCGCTACCAGTCTTTGTGCTAAGCTAAGCTAAACGTGACTGAGCTTTTCTACTGAAGGGAATTTGGTGCGAGAAACACGGAAGAAGTGCGAGTCGTTGTCGTCATGGCAACATGTCACTTCAACTTTTAAAAACTAGAGTGATAAACTGTCTGTCGTCACGGTGACAGATGATTTGATGCTTTGGGAGTGATGCTGCGTCTCCATGGTGACGCCTCTAGCTGGCCCTGCCCTCCAGCAGCAGCAGCCTCAGCAGCGTCCTGGCCGCCGCGAGCAGGGCGCCGTGCAGCGCGTACTGCGCCGCCAGCGCCCCGAAGCCGCGGTAGAAGCCGGCGTAGCCCTCCTTGCGGCGGATGGCGTGGAGGCAGTCGGAGAAGCCGACGTACTGCGAGTTGACGGGCAGGACCAGCGGGCTGCCGCCGTTTCCCGCGGCGACCACGCCGTCGGTGGCGTCGATGATGGTGCGCGTGCCCTGCAGGCTGAGGCGGTGCAGCGCGGTCTCCAGAGGGAACAGCACCACGTCGGCCAACAGGCAGCCCACCCACGCCGCCGCCAGCTCTGGGAAGTAGGCGTCCAGCGGGTTGGACGGGTCCGCCCGCTGCTTCCGGCCCCGCTGGTGCAGCCACAGCGCAACCCGCTGGACGGAGGCCGCGATGGAGTACCGCAGGATGGCGTGCAGCGCGGTCGGGAGCAGCAGAGAGCTGAGAGGAAGCAGGCGGCAGCTGTGAGGAGCGCCGACGCCCAAGAACCGCGTCAAACCCTCACGGATGCAATCCAGCAGTCCGGACGACGCGTCGTCACGGACGATCTCGCTCTGTGGAGAAGAGAGAGGAAGAGCAGCTCAAAGACATGGCTGAAGCAAGCTTCATCAGGAACATTATCAATAATCAATAATCACCTGGACGGTCTCGATGAGGCTGGCACAGTAGAAAGGAAGAGCTACCACAGCTGTTAACCTGCGGGCGAGAGACACCGACACAGACAGAGAGAGAAAGACTTCAATCTACAGAAAAGTAAAGGAGGTTCTGCACTAAAGCGCCGGCTTTGATTCAGGAGAAGAAGTGAACTACTTAAATAAATGAGTAGAAGAAGAAATGAACTGACCCTTTAAGCAGTAGGTGTCCAGCCAGCTGTTTCCAGCTCCACTTGTGAGGAAGTTCCCTGCAGACAGAAAATACCCTGTAATACTGCAGTAATACTACACTGATACTGTAGTAATACTTCTGCAATTCCAAAACTGAATTCTGTGATGGGTTACCGTGGTAACGGCGTGAGCTCGCTGATGACGCCCTCGGCTCCGAGTGTGATGCCGTGAACGATGAAGGTGCTGCCCATCCCCTTCCACAGAGCCTTCGGACCCTGAAGTACGTTACAACACGTTATTGATCCCCGATCAGACTCATCATTTACATACTGCAGCACACGACGACGACCTGCAGCTCACATTTCAGACCTGAAACTAGTTATATTTATTAATAATAATAATTCCACATATTTTGAAATAATTTTTAAATATTTTTAATAGTGGTGGGCCGTTATCGGCGTTAACGTGCTGCGTTAACGCAAGACTCTTATCGGGCGATAAAAATAAATATCGCCGTTAATCTATTCTCAAAGTTGGGTTGGGAGCTGGGTCTGTACCAGGGCTCGGATCCGGCCCACGAAGGAAAACATTCTAACTTAGTTTGATTTTTACAACATTAATATTAAAATCAAAAATATATTTTCCCTCAAATATAAAAACACTTCTATATATTTGTATTATTTATATTGTAAACGTACCTGAGCCTTGGTGATGGCGTACATGACGGCGACGGCGCTGAACGGAGTCAGGTGGTAACAGCGGCCGTGGTAGTTCACCTGACACAAACAGCCAATCAGGAGAAAGCATGTCATTAATATGATCAACTACTAAGATCATGAACATCCAGCTGCAATTATAATAACTTACATTAGTTTATATATATTTATTTAATACAAATACAAAAATTAATATACATAAATATATATTTTTTTATATTTGCTTTCCCTGATGACTGCAGGTTACTTATTGATCGGTTATTGATAAGAAGGAGAGCTGATACCTGACACTGTCTGCGAAAGACGATACAGGGGTGAGCGAGGACGTTCTCAGTGAACAGACTGCAGAGAGAGAGAGACAGGCAGACAGACAGGTTTGAGACATTTCCTGTGTGTCCTTCATGAAATGCTGCAGTCAGATTCATTATATTATAATATGATTAAGAATATATTTCCAACCTGACGAGTCCGATCCCAAATCCTGCAAATCGATTAAGCTGCTCTGCAAGAACAACAACACATCAGCATTAATATCATAATTAACTGATTCTTATATTTCATGATACAAAAGTGAGAAGTTTATGATATAAATATTATTCTCACCAGACAAGAAAAAACAGATGAGATGTGAACAAAATAAAACTAAAACTCATTCATCTAAATGACAACGTGTTTGCAGGATTCCTACAGCTTCTCCAAAGTCACATTCAAGCACTTTTAAAGCACTTCAAGGTGAATTCCCATGCTTTTCCAGCACCTTCCAGCTGTGGTAAACTCCATATTTGTATGAATCCAATGGTCAGTATTCAGTCTACTTATTATTGCACTTGTTCATCACATTAAATGAGATGTTCTTGTCCTCTAAACAACCAACATGATGTTTGGAGACCTTTTTACAGAAGGACCACAAATGAAAGGAAAACTAATTCCACAGACATATAATCACCAACTATTTTCATCATCAAAAGTCATTTTTCATGCAGAAATGTCAGAAAATGCTGTTTTCAGTTCCTCAAATATGGAGATCTTCTTTTCTCTGTTCTATCATATATGTCATCACATAGAACACACATTTCATGCACTTTCCAGCACCCGTACCGACGCTGTTTGATTTAAAATGACGGTTTCATCTGTAACTAAATAACAATCATTAAAAAGAACATACTTGCTTTATAGCTACATATCGTGCTAATTATCCTGCTACCTAACAAACAATTAGCCTGCTGCACGGAGTTGCTATTCTGTGGTTAGCCTGTAAGCTAACCACCAGTTAGCCTGATTTACACCGTCCACTTCCTACAGGGTCAGCCTGTGAGCTAACGGCCCGTTAGCATGATGCACTAGCCTCGTTAGCTTTCGGTGTTCCTTGTTGACTGATAAGCAGCTCGTTAGCTGATTAGCAGCTAGTTAACTCAGCTACGTAGCCGTTAGCCTGTGACATTGAGTTTTCATTGTAAAATTAGCCTGCCAGCTAATCATTCCAAGTCCATCCACACACCGACCTACCGGCGGGCGGCACGCCCGGCTGCGAAGCATCCCAGCCGGCTGCAGCTCCTCCGGGACCTCCGGGCTCTCCCGGGGGCTCGTCGCATTGAGGTGTCCGCTCTCCGGTGTGCAGGTTGCGGCTGCCGGGGATGTCCGGCGGCGTGGTGACCCAGTGGTGGTGGTGCAGCTCCGCGGGGGCTCCGGCGCTCCTGACCGGGTAGCTCGCTCCGTACAGCGGGTCGTCACGGCCCCGGTAGCCGAGCCCATCGAAGCTGTCCGGCCGTCTAGAGGCCATCACGGGGGTCGGTGCGGAGGGCGGAAGTGCGGAAGGAGGACCGTGACTCAGATCCGGTTAACGGATATCAGAGCTCATCAACTCGAACACATGCGCGTCTTCGGTCAAATAACCGGAAAAATGAACTAAAGGAGGAATATGTGTCCAGGTTAGGTTGACCTGAACCACCACAACATCCACCTGTAGCCCGGAAGTACTTCTGCGTCACTACCGGAACATTTGAGGTGTTACGTGAATCACCGCCACCTACTGGTATGGAGTGTGGATCCATCCATTGTCTACCGCTTATCCCGTATTCAGGGTCGCGCCCCCCCCATAGTCATGAACACAATGTTAAACTCTTATTATATAGATGTGTTATTACCAGCCGAGTCTGAAACATTAATGAGACAAACTCTTCTCCACATTTCAGAAACCTGAAGTTTAACATCGCCTCCTTTTCTGGAGGTTTTTTATGATGGTATTTATGCTTTTGTTGTTCCCTCTGATCTGAGCTCATTAATAATAGTTACGTTTCTACACTGTGCAGATCGAAGGAGACATTTATGTCTCATTCCTCCTTTAAAAGGTCGATGTTCCCCGCTGTGACTCTTCAGGGCCTCCGTAGATCTGTAGATCTCAGCGTTTACTATATTTATATTTCTGGGCTTCATTTGATCCATACAGACGAGATGATGACGAGTTTCTTCATAAACTTTATTCAGTTTTTTTCTTCAATAATTCCAGCATTTGTGACAAAACATTTTTCAGACACTTAATTTTTTACTTCACAGACAGTTTTTTTAATCAGGAAACCTCGACTTCATTTTCCACAACATCAACAGCTTCACAGAGAGATTGAACCTGAGCTGCAGCCTCGATTACATCTACGAACACGGACGAAGCTGTGCAGACGCCGCTCCACGGACCGACGCCGTCACGAGGACGCGGACACGTTTTTGTTCAGAATAAAAATCCAGTAACTGAAATCTGTCCCCCCCGCAACCTGATTGGTCCAGTAAGTAAACTCCGCCCGCCTTGTCAGTGTGAATCAAAAAAAAAAAAAAAAAAAAAAAAGAATCAGGATAAAATCACAAGGACCTCAAATTGTACTGAAGCGAAACCAGCAGAGAGCCTCAACGTTAACAGACATGGTGATGTGGAACAGCAGCACCTAAAGATCAAACACTGGCCTCAGGTCAGATCTCAGGTCAGTCCTGGAGTCAGTCCTGGGCTCAGTCTTGGAGTCAGTCCTGGGCTCAGTCCCGGAGTCAGTCCCCAGATCAGTCCTGGAGTCAGTCCTGGGGTCAGTCCTCGGGTCAGGTCTCGGGTCAGTCCTGGGGTCAGGACGTCCGTCAGCCTTGGTAAGGCAACAGGTGTCTGGTTTAAGGCCGATGGCAGCTGAGAGAGAAACGCGTAAACACAAAACTGGGGTTTTCTGAAAAAATCTGATGTGATTCAAGAAGTGCCTCAAAAGTGGAAAGCAAAAGGAAAAAATGATTGGAATCAATCATCAGACCAATAGGAGCTCTAAATTAAAAATAAAAAAGGGGGGGGGGGGGGGGGCTTCTGAATCACAAATTCATTTTGAAAATCAGTTTACAGATGTTTTTTTGAAGGTGTTATGCTTAAAATATAAATTGGCTGATTTTTTTGGCTTGATGTTTTTAAAAATAAAAAAAATGTTATTTTAATAATTTCATTCAAATGAAATCGAAATAATTTGTAAAAACATCTATTCTCTAATACGATTATATTCAAAATAAACGTTTAAATACTGTTTTATTAAATCTTAATAATCTTCTAACGAGTTGCTAACAATGCTAACTAAAACGTAAGTATGTAAGCTACGTTGGCTAACAAATTTTGGCTAGTAGCAGCTAGCGCTAACCTTCGAGTTGCCATGGCACCCCAAAACAGGAAATGAAGGACAGTGTTACGTGATCAGAACCCTTCTGTGGTGATATGGCGAGCTGCCAGCTCGCCCACCAGCAGGAGTTCACAGAAGGAAAAAAAAAGGTGACGACAAGTTTGTCGGGTTTAATTTAAATCGCTAGCTACAGTTTGTTAGTGCACTTTAACCTACGACAAGGCATTACCATGGTTACCTTTGTAATTTAGTGTCTCGTTTTCTGCACTAAAGTTTCCCGGCAGGTTTGTAGTTCCAGGTTGGCTTGTGTGCTAACAAAAGTTATGTTAGCGCTTTAGCGATTGTGATTAGCAAAAAAAAAAAAAAGAAAGAAAAAGAAAATCAAACCCTCCAAACATCGCTATGCTAACGGCTACGGGAGCTAATGGCAGTGCTCTGTGATGTCGACGACCACGGCCTTCCGCCAGCTGAACAGGAAGTAGCCCATGCCGGCGCCGGCGGCCACAGCGATGCAGAGGTACGCGTTGTAGGTCATGAAGACGAGCATAAGGAAGTAGCTGACGACCACCTGGACGATGTGCAACAGAGTCTGCAGGAAGTGGGCGGGGCTTATCATCCGCTGTCTGGGGGGGGAGATGTTGATTTTAGGTCAAATTCAGGGTTCAAGTCAAATTCAAGCACTTTTTAAGCACCTTCCAGTTGTGGTAAACTACATATATGTTTAAAACACGCACTCGAATTCAAGTGTTTTCAAGGATTTCCAGCACCCGTACAACCTTGGATATGAGTGTTCTTCGCATTAGCACGACAAAGCATTTTATTGTTGGTGTTGGCATTGAAACATGTTTACAACCTGTTAGCATAAACAACTCCACCTTAAAACACATGACGTAGATCTGCACCACCGCTAGCTTCAGCGTAGGATTACACTTTGTGTTGTTAGCATTGCTGTTAGCATCATTGCTAATGCTGCATGTTCGATCACGTACGTTACAGTTCATGTAGCATTAGCCATTTGGTGTTAGCTTCAGTGTTAGCACGTTTAGCACCACAAACCTGAAGGAGATTTTATGAATATTAATGAGGTGGAGGGATTGAGACGCTCCAATCAGAATCTGCCGATACTCAAACTGTATCAGTCCTATGTTTGGGTCTGATCAGAACACATCAAACAGCAGGTAAAGAACCAGAAATTAGACCAGAACCAGGACCAGAACCAGGACTTAGAACAGGACCAGAACCAGGACTTGAACACTACAGTTACCTGATGGAGAGTCTTGAGACTTCCTTAAGTCTGACAGGAAGCTCCGCCCCCTCCACATACTGACTGTCAATCACATGTACATCCCATGATTGTGATGTCAGCATTGTGTGTGTGTGTGTTTGTGGTAGCGTTAGGCACCTACCCGACGGTCTTGTGTGTCTCCATCAGCACCGTCCCATCAGCCCCGGGGAGCGGCATGGAGTTGTAGCGCACGTTGACCTGACTGCGACGCAGCAGCGACTCCCGGCCCATCTTCAGCCCCTCGTACAGGACGGCCAATAGGAAGACCCCGATGCAAGCGCCCACCATCTCTGGTCGTCAACAACAAACACCAATATGTAAACACCTTCAATATGTAAACATCAACTTGTAAACAACATCAATATGTAAACACCATCAATATGTTAACACAACAATATGTAAACACCAAGTCGAAGAATAATTTAAACGTAAATGAGGGACATACCTCCAGCTGAGTTGATGAGCAGGCCGGAGAACAGCAGCTCGACGTTGCTGTAGCCAAAGTAGAAGGTCATCGCCTAGGCAACGACAACCAAGACATTAGCATGCTAGCTCCAAGCTACATGTGGCTACTATACTAGCATACTAAGGTTGCAAGTAGAATGTCCATCACACCATGTAGCAGCTAACCACCACCACTACGCTTTTAGCATTAGCATGATGTAGCATGTGAGCGAGAGATAGTGAGAGACTCATTTTCTTACTCACTTGATCCGGAGGGAAATTCATAAAATCATAATTAAAAAACAAAGATAAACCCCGCCCTCACCATCATGTGACCTCCATGGTTCCCATCATGCCCTCCTCCTCCTCCTCCTCCTACGTGGTCGTGCGCGGTAGTCGGGGGCGGGGCCATGGTGTGGTGATGGTGATGGTCCATGGCGCTGTGGTTCATCGCTGCAGGAAACAATTCATCCATATAAATCACCTGTTGGAACTACAGTTCCCACGATGCTTTGAGGGGGACGTAAATGTGAGCTACACACATTTAAGTTTACATTTACTGTCTCCAGGTAAATGTATGCAGACTGATCTCACACTGGATTAGAGTTGACTATACAGCACAACATTTATACATCATTTTCTTTTTCTTAAAAAAAAATAACAATAAAATAAACATATAGAAATGTATATAATTCTAGGGCAAGTTCTGCATTGACTTAGTTCTGGGATAAACATCCATAAACAACAACAACAAAAATGCAGACCTTGCCTGGGAATGATCACGTTTTTAATTCGGGTTTCTCCAGTATCGACCCAGTGATAGTTCACAAGCAGCAGCTGACCCCGGATCAGTCAGGAAACACTTCCAATGGAGACGCTTCGCAGAAACACGGACGCTGCGTTCAGCTCAACCTAAAATCCTACGATCGTTCTTACCTCCGCGACCTATTCACACTAAGTGATGCCGACTCCACCAGAGAGAGAGAGACCGACTAAACCGCGATGACATGGACGACGGTACCCATGGTAACAGCCTGACATCACTGAGCGGATGCCTTTGCTGTAATCCGATTGGCTCACAGGCCCCGAGGCTACAGGACACACAACGGGCCAATCAGAGCGCTTCAATGCGCTGTCTGCCATCAGCCAATTAGATCAGACAACATTGACGGGAAGGTCAGTGGTCGCCGTCGGCAACAATTACCTCCTGTTTTGTGTTTTTTGTGTCTGCATCACTTTGTAAATACACAAAGTCGTATTTATAGTTTAACTCTGGTCGTTACAGATTTAATTAAATACTGTGACTATGACCACAAAACTACAAGGACCAATCAGACAAGACCACTCATTAGAAGACTACGTACAGGTATACGTAGAGGACTACATACAGGTCTTCATAGAGGTCTAGGTAGAGGACTACGTAGAGGACTAAGTACAAGTCTACATAGAGGACTACGTAGAGGACTAACTACAGGTCTACATAGACGACTTCGTAGAGGACTACGAAGAGGTCTACAGGCAGATAATTTGTTTTCATGAACGCTGCGTCGCCTTAAACGCTGCTGCTGCAAGGCATTGTGGTGCGGCGGGGTCTCCTCCCTTTGGTTACGGACGGCTCAGTGTTTGTGCTGGTTTCGCTCAGCGGAAGAAGACCTGCACCTCGGTCCAGGTGGACCACATTTAAACATCTAAAACCAGACACAGGAAAGAGAATGTCTTACCTGGAGAACAGAGAGCAGGGGGCGATCGAGCACTGAAGAGACTGTCTGTGAGAGAGAGAGAGAGAGAGAGAGAGAGAGAGAGAGAGAGAGAGAGAGAGAGAGAGAGACAGACAGAGACAGAGAGTGCATGTTTAACGGCCAATAAAAGCTGATAACAGGACCAACTCCAGCCAATCAGGTGCTGGCATGATTCTCAGACAGCCAACCGGCTCCCGCGCTGTGACCATAACTTTGGGACAGCCAATGAAAAGCTGCGGATTGACAGTAATCACGTTGTTAGGATTCAGAAGGTCCAGGTGGACTCTGGAGTTCTGATGGTGGGTCAGGGTCCAGTCCCGGCTCCTATAAACCAGGAAGAACCTGGAGCTTTTCACACACTCACGTTGATAAAGAATGTGGGTGTGGCTTACTCCCTGTCACTTCCTGTAGTCCCCAATTAGCTCCTTAGTTTTGCTGATATTTTCTGTAATGTTTCCTGTAACGAACCTGTAAAACCTGAATACATGAGCTCACTGGTCGTGTAGATATGAAACACAAAGCAGCTTAACGAGACGGGCGCGGTGAAGTCCACACTCAGGTCCAGAGAGGAGGCGGGGCTTCCCTCCACGTAGACCACAACAAGGTCTCCCCCACATAGACCCCAACCAGGTATCCCCCACATAGACACCAACCAGGTCTCCTCCATCACGGCTGAAATCACCACTAGTGCCGCTTTGTACATGTTGAAGTCCCAGATCCACCAGGAAACCAGACCCCGTCCTGTCTGGGTTCATGACATCATCATGACATCATCCAAAGGTGCTCGGTGGATTTCACCAAGCTGGATTCACTGGATGGAGCAAGACCTACGTGGGAAGGTTCACCACAGCTGGAGGAACCAGAACAAAGTATTGATCTGTGATTTAATATCAATAACCAGATTAAAAGGATGCTGAAATAACTCCATCACAATGGTGATCAGTAACACACTGTTAAAATGCTTGTTCTCTGAATGGAGTCTGGTTGATGGGTGCTAGGCTATGCTAACGTACTTTGTGTTTATTTGCTGCGATGTGAGACATTCACTTCGCGTTTGGTGTGAACACCTTTAGAGCTGGTCCAGGGTCACCATCAGGTCCAGGACTCTTGTGCATTAATCTGTTTGGAGGATCTGCACAGTTCTGGATATGATCAGAGGACCCGGGTCCTGGACCAGCCAGTGTTACAGAGTCCACCGGTCTCTGAGGGATTCACTGATTATTCTGTAAACGATTCACTTCCTCCAGTCACGACCTCTTACCTTTGACCCCAAGTCAAGCGGCTCAGCCACATTTACAGTTTTGACGTCGGTTCAGTTTTTATTTCACAAACGAAAACTAAATGAAGAAAGTTATGAAATGTTTTCACCAAAGAATTAAAAACTAAAGTGAACTTCACTTCAACCACAACAACAAACCAACAGTTTTCCTCCAGCAGCCAATCAGACGTCTTGTAGAGAAGTACATCGATCCGTTTGAACTGCTGTCGTTACATTCAGCCATTTCAATATATTAACGTTATTATGGTGAAAAATTGTAATTATTTGATAGATGTTGTTTTAGTTCAAATATAATAAATCCTCTATAAGCTGATCGGAGACACGTTGGACTGAAGCCGCCCGTCTCTCCATCTCCAGCTGAGCCCCCCGTCAGCCAATCAGAGAGCAGCAGCTGCGCTGACTCGAGTCAGCATAGTGTCTGACCTTTGACCTCCCGGCAGTCAGTCACAACTTCACTGATCGACTCTGAGCTGAACCGTTATGAGGTTGATGTACAGGAAGTGATGTCACAAGTCTCCCCTTTGGACCGCAGCTAACTGTGACATCACATTGGAGAGTGATGTCACAGTTACCTGCTCTCGTCTTCTGACCCTTATTGATCATCAATCTGATGATTGATCAGTTGACAGACAGACAGATGACAGACAAAGAAAGAGAGAGAGACAGGCAAGTAAAGAGACAGGTAGGTAGACAGACGGACGGACAGGTAGACAGAGAGACAGCTAAGTAAAGAGACAGGTAGGAAGACAGATGGACAGTCAGGTAGACAGAGAAATAAAGCGACAGGTATGTAGACAGAGAGACAGGTAAGTAAAGAGACAGACAGATGGGTAGGTGAAATGATTGGATGGCATATTAAAGTCCTGCCAGATTATTTGTCAGATTATTAATCATATTATGTCAGATTTTTTGAAAGATTATTTGTCAGATTATTTGATTTCTCCTGGCTCGTCACCTCCTGCTCGACATGAACCCCGTATAGTTTTAAACTCTTCTGGTACTTGAACAGGACTCGACCCTGAAACAGGGTTCATTCTTCTTCAGTGTTTCTACAGATTCTTTTATGAATTGTCTGATTTTCGGTTTTATTTGTTCTGTATGTTTGTGTTTATAGGAGCACTTTGAACGCTGCTACATAAATAAACCCGACATAAATAAAGCTGCCTTGTGGTTTCGGTCTCCCGCTGACTTCATTGTCCAGTCCTGGTGCTCCTCCTCTGTCATTACACAGTTAATTTAAGCGGAACGTTGAGAGAGAAAAAACCCTCCTTTGCCCTGATGCCAACTCAGACATGAAGCGCACGTAGCCAGACGTCAGCTGAAAAAGGGCCAAGTCTATGCTGCCTTGCTCTTGAACGCGGCACAATCCGATTCCACATCTGCCCCGGCAGCACACCAGCCGGCCTGTACATCGACGGGCATCGCATTCACCAATCACCAATTTCTAAAATCCCTTTGAACCAGATCCCCTTTTAAAGCCCCGTGACTTACTGCAGCGCAACACATGGAGACGGCGGCGAAGATTAAAGTAAACCGGGTCATAAAAGGTGAGGGTTTGTGGGAATAACAAGTCTGCAGGTGAAGTAAGTACCCGCCGAATTGACGACAGGACCCACCTTGTTTGGATCCTGCCACAGGTTCGAGCCTCGCTCAGGGCCGGTGTTGGCTGTGTGTATCAATGCCTTAAAATACAGGATTGTTCTGAGGAGTTCCGGACGGTGGCAAACCGTGTGCTACTGTGTAGCAGCAGAGGTCACTAGCAGTTACACACACACATTAAACACAGAAACAGCGCGCGAGCTCACCTCGAAGTCTTCCGGGAATTCTTCTACTTCTTCGCTTTCGTTTAAGCTCCGAAACGCGACACTGGAAAACGTCCCGAGAAACTCAAACGGAAGAAAAGGAAGAACGGGAAAGTCGCTCCGTCTCTTCAACTTCGTCGCTCCGCCGTCCGCCTCTCCGCTACGCGCTGCTCCGCAACCATTTCCGTGTCCCCGCGTCATGACGTGGCTACGCAGGATACGGGGGGAGGGGCCTCAGAGAGAAAACATGGGTTCGTCGGTTTTTGGACCAATCGGAAGGCGAATCCTGGAGTGAGGGGCGGGACTTTGTTGGGGCCACGTAAGTGATGTTTTCATGTGAAGAATCAGGTGAGCAGACGGGAAGAAGAAAGGTTCTGTTGTTAAAACATTACAATTCATCGACAGACGAACTTAATTGTATCAGATGTAAACATATAAACACAACAAATAAGAAACAACAAAATGAAGCTTTGCTTCTTCTTTATATCACATATCATTAATTTCTATAAAACTCTTGAGAATAATAGAACTTATTCCTATTTTCGTAATTCAAGACAATGTAATATTTGTAGTGAGTTTAAAAGAGAAGACGTAGGGTGTTGGGTGGGCTTCGTAGGGTGTGGATGGGCTTCTTACGGTAGTTTAAACATTAACTTTCAGCCAATCACAAGGCAGCACCACACAGTTTCAACCAATCAACATTCAGTTTAATATTTGTTTTTTTTTATATCATCATCATCACTTCTCAAAGATCAACAGGAAGTCACATGTCACACACAGGAAACAAAAAAAACCTGGAAATGCACAAGATTTTCACAATAAAAGCCTTTCCACTTTAACCAGCCAATTTAAGTTAGAGAGTAGGGACAAGTCGTGACTCCTAATTGATGGAACGTTCAGAAAAAAAACAACAACCAATGGAATCATCAAATCTATTTGATTTGGACCGATATTTATTTCACTTTAAGTTGACACCTGAAAGGCTGATTTTCTCTTCAAACCTCACAATGATACAGTGAAGGAAGACTTTTGTTTTGTTAGATTCAGACAAGAATTGAAGAAATATGATATACATGTATATTTATAAATACTTTGTAAACATCAACACAGTAACACAACATTTAACATCGTCTTTGCTCGGAGCAGGAAAACAGGAAGAGATGAACCTTCAAATTAAACTTTTCATTTTGGGAGAATATCTGATGATTTAGTTTGAGTCACTAAAGCATCACAAACTAAACTTAAACACGTTTTGGCTGTTGGATTGAAGCTAATCTTGCTAGCGTACACGTCTCCTCTGTTTGCCCTGCCCCTGTCTGGTATCATTGCCCCGCCCCCGTTGCAGGCCCCGCCCCTTAGCCCGCCACACGGTAGTTGGCGTGAAACTCCGGCTTGATGTCGCAGACGCGTCTCAGCAGCTCGCCCAGCACCGCCTCACGGTTACCACGGTAACTGGCCTGGATACGACCCATACGATCAACCGTGTCACGGTCCACCTCAACGGCACTGTTGCCATGGGAACCGAGGGCCTGTGTCGGTAGAGATTGGGAGAAATTATTAGAGATGCAAGGAAGAAGTGGTAAAAAGGTTACTACCAAACATTAAAGAAGGTAAAACTATACAGAAACTAAAATCAAACCATAAACAATACACAATCATTTCATTTTAATTGAGAAGAAAGAAGGAAAATATTACGGTGAAAAAAAAACTGACTGATAATATTTGAAGGTGAAGAGAAAAAGTAAATATTAGAGAAAATAGAGAATTTATTACACTTCTCAGAATTAGAGAAAAATGTATTTTAGTTAACAGGAAGACATTAACCTTATAAAACTCAGTCAAACAATAAAAAACAAGAATACTATGAATTTGAACATTTACAATATAAATAAACATGAAGGAAACATTTGTTGATATTATAAATTATTTGGAAAAATATTTCTCATGAACTGAATGTTGATGGAGAGAAACACTAGTACTAGTATATGTATGCAGTACTAGTATATGTACTAGAACTGTGTGGTGATGGTTGTAGTACTGTGTGGTGTACGTACAGCAGCCTCTTTGGTCTTGAACTCTTTCTCTCTCTGCAGTCGATACTGTTCAATCTCAGCCTGAGCTTCTTCCTTCGCCTGTTTCAGACGTCTGTTCTTACCTGCAGGAGGCGAGACAGGTAGAAGTACATCAGAGACAGGTAGGACTACGCCAGAGACAGGTAGGAGTACGCAAGAAACAGGTAGTAGTACGCCAGAGACAGGTAGAAGTACGCCAGAGACAGGTAGAAGTATGCCAGACTTGTACTGAAGGTGTTTCTATTGTTTCTGAGCAGCAATCAAAGAACCGATTGATTACATTGATTTCTGATGGCATCCTCTCTACGTTCATGTTCACTCTTTACGACACTTCATCACATGACCTGGTCACCATATCCCATGATGCTCAGTGGCTGACTCATAAACCAGCTGATGGACAGTGAACACATGAAAAAGGGAAAAAAAATTGTATTTTTACAAGAAGAACACAAATAAAGACAATCAGATTATTAGTATTACATAAAACACTGCGCAATGAGAACACCATTTAATACATAAATTGCATTAAACTATTTTGAATAAGTTACCAAATAAAAATTATATTTACCCTGACTAAAACTAAGACATACCCCACTATACCACGATTTCTGACAGTTTTTGCGAATCTGCTCCCTGACGTCGAGTAAAGGTGTTTGTGGTTTTGAGCCGAATTCAAGGTGAAGACGCCCTTTTTTAATTCGGCTCACATTTAGTTCACAAAGCGTGTATTTATCACGATTAAATGTCTACATTTATGACGCAAGCGCAGCACAAACCGCGTCTGATTAAAACACATTTTAAACAGAAGGCGTGACGTCAGGAGACCCGAACGTGAGCCGATTTAAAAAGAGGAAGCTGCTGATTCGGAATCTGCCATCAGTTTGATTGAGTTCATTAAGTTACTTAAAATAGAAATGATCAATATCTAAATTCACGTATTTCCCCCATTGAGTTCGGTCAGTCGGCTGCCGGGTTCCATTTCATTTCTGCTTGGTTCTACTGGTTCTGCCACCGGGTCCTGTGTGCTGTCGTTCCTACGTGTTCTTCCTCGGTTCCTCCCTCGCGTATTATTCTCTAACACATCGGTAATGTCGCCGTTAACGGCAGGTGTTGTTTTTCGGCTAACAGGCTAGCGGACCGCTGCGCGCTCACAGGCCTCCGGTTCTACTCACGTTTGCGGGCATCGGCCACCTTCTCGGCCGCCCTCTTCTCGGCCTGCAGCAGCTGCTGGATTCCCTGAGACTGACTCGCCATGTTGGATCAGCGACGCGGAAAAACGGAGCAGAAGACGGAGAAATGCACTCGAATGAAGGTCGACGGAGGATTTGTCTTTTTCCTGTGTTGGCCGGGGTCAGCTGATGGCACGTCAGGATGCGGACCGCTCACGTGATGTTGTCACGAGCGGAGAAAAAAAAAGCGTCTTCTTCTTCTGTTGCTTTATGGCGGTGAGTTGCATTACTGCCATCTACAGTCCGAAAAGGGGTTTACATGTTTTAAATCACGAAAAACAAAAGAAAATCCGTGTTTAAACTATATCGTCATGAAGATAATGGCTTTCTGATTTTAACAACATTTTACATAATATTCCTATAGTATTATCTTATTTAGGCCTGCAGAAAAAAAGTTATTTGTGTGAAATATAAGTTATTATTGCCAAACTGTTCTCTTGTCCTCTAGTTTGAGATCAAAATGTATGTTTTCAACGTAAAAACAGAATATGTTTCTGGTCAGTGTGCAAAAAGTCAAAGTCTGAGTTACAAATATTCAGAGGTGTCAAAAGTTCAGATGTCTTCTTCTCAAGTAGAAGTATTAGTACAAGTATAAAAGTACAGGATCTGAAATGTACTTAAAGTAGAAAGTAAAAAGTATCCGTACGAAGGACATTTCTACTGGCTGTTATTTTTACAAGACTAACTGCTTGTGAGTAATATTAATAATACAAAAATAAATGAATTCCCCTAGAAAGTACAGATATTAGATTTAACATGTCGGGGGGAAAAGTACAAAGTTGTCAGAAAAATACTCAAGTAAAAGTACAGATACCTCAGAGTACTACGAAAGTACATGAACGCAGTTCATTACAAGTAGAATTTTACATTAATTTTCAATGATATAGAAAAAAAGGCACTTAGTTGTAATTGTCACTGACATTTGTCACAGTGGCAATGTGATTCTCGAATAATGAACTGCCTTTTTTTGATTGAGCAATAAGGGAAAAAAGTGTACTTCTGCTTTTATCTTTCATGTAATAGTTTGTTTATTATGTATAAAACATGTAATTATCTTCATTTTCTAAAAAAAAAAAAAAAGTCGGAAAATTCAAAAAATGTCACTTTTATTTTCTAAAAAAAACAACAACAAAAAAATACTTAAAGATGTGTGAGCTCATCATTTTCAGGAAAAAAAAAATCTCCTGACATCATTATGACATCACTCCGACAGCCAGAGTTTGAAGGTTCGGTCGTAGGAGCAGGTGGCGATCAGTTTCCCGTCAGGTGACACGTCAACGCCCATCACCTGGGAGAGAGAACGCACTCGTTAACATTCTCCACCAATCAGCAGCAGCCGTGTCTGAACGGACCAATCAGGGGGGAGCGTATGTACCTTCCCCTCGTGTCCGGCGAGGGTCTTCAGCGGCGTCCAGCCCGGGTGACTCCAGATCTTCGCTGTGTTGTCGTACGCTCCGGTCAACAGGAAGTGACCGTCTGTGGCTGCAGACACAAACAGGAAGTGAGGTCAGAGGTACAAACAGGAAAAGTTAACAAAATAAAAGATGAACACAAAAATAGAATGAGATGAATAGAAAAAAACATTCAATTCAATTAATTGAACTAAATGGCCTCATTCATATAGCGCTTTTCTCCAAAGCGCTTTACAGGAATGACTGACATTCACCCATCCACGCACACATTCACACACCGACGGCGGAGTCAACCACGCAGGGCGACAGCCAGCTCGTCAGGAACAATTGGGGTGCTCAGGGACACCAGGCACTCAGCTAGGAGGAGCCTGGGATCGAACCGGCAATATTGCGGTTGCCAGCCAAACGCTCTACCTCCTGAGCTAAACCCCCCACCCCCCCCCCCCACATCTGTAACACAGATCAAAACAAAAATAAATTAGGTAGTTAAATTGAAGGTGTATTTACGTTGGAAGCGGACGGCGGACAGCAGGTTCTGGTGGGCAGGGACTGTGTACAGACACTTCCTGTTTCTCAGCTCCCAAACCTTACAGGTGTTATCACCACTTCCGGTTGCCAGGTGATACCTGAGAACACAGAAACAAAAGGCTCATGGTTAGCATGCTGGTCTCTGATTGGCTGCATGGTTAGCGTGCTGGTCTCTGGTTGGCTGCATGGTAAGCGTGCTGGTCTCTGATTGGCTCACCCGTTGGGGGAGAAGTGCATGCTGTAGATCTCCTTCAGGTGTCCCTCCAGGAAGACGATGCAGCGTCCCGTCCGAAGGTCCCACACCCTGCCGAAGGCATCCAGCCCTCTGATTGGACGAGAGCAGACATGGGCGGGACAACGGGCAGACAGAGAGAGATGATTAGTCCACAGACGGGGGAGGGGGGGGGGGGGGGGGGCAGATAGAAAAGAGTTATTAGTTCACATTGAATTAAGACAAAATACGTAGTACAGCGTGTAGTACTGTGTGTACTGTGTGTACTTTACCCGGTAGCAGCCAGGGATCCATCAGGGTGGAACTGGATGTCGTGGACTCCTTTACTGTGACCCTCCTGGTGGAGGATCTCCTCCTGAGCCTCCAGATCCCACAGACGCCACGAGTTGTCATAGCTACAGACAGACAGGCAGGCAGGCAGACAGATAGACAGTCAGAGAGACAGACAGATCAAGACTCCGTGTGTCCTAGTGTGTACTAGTGAGTGTGTGTGTACCTGTGTGTACTAGTGTGTGTGTGTACTAGTACACGGTTTACCTGGTTGTTCCCAGAAACCTGCCAGACGGATGCCAGGACACCCGAGACACTCGCTCACTGTGACCCTCGATGTCTGCCACCGGCTCATCGCTACGGCAACCAGGTAGAGAGAAGACAGGAATGAATGACCATATAAGGAGCAGGGAGGGTTGATTGTGATTCAGTTCTCCACATTCTCTTCTCCTCACCACCCCTCCATCCCCTCTCTCACCCCTCCCTTCCCTCCATCCCCCTCCTCCTCCCTCCCCCCCCCACCTCTCTAGGTTCCACAGCTTCACAGTCCCGTCGGCAGCACATGAGGCCAAGTTGACGTCTGATTGGTCGAGAGAGATTCCGGCCTCCGGGCGAAAGACGACAGAGCCCACGTTGGTGCTGTGTCCTTCAGCCAATCAGTGGAGGGACAGAGAGGGGCGAAGTCTCAGTTAGGACATATTACTTAATTGATGTCATACATGTACTAAAAATAACAAAATTACATTCATAAACAAAATAAATGTTAATTATAGAGAAACATCAGGCTCCGCCCACCTCTGAGAGTACGAATCAGGTTGCAGTCTGGGACGGACCACAATTTACACAGCCCACTCCTGTGGAGGGGGTTAGCATGTTAGCATTGGCTTCATCATAACACACCATATGTAATTCACGTCATGGCTGTTGTCATGGTTATGCTAGGCTACGGCTAAAGTGGGTGGGGCTTGGTACCAGGAGCCGGTGGCCAGCATCTTGGAACAAGGGCTAAAATGGCAGAAGCTGATTGGTCGGTCGTCTCCGATCTGACTGCAGAAGTTGTTGAGATTCTGAAGAAGAAATTTAAACGTTTTACTTCTGTTGTTTTTCTGTTGATTCCTAAACGTGTTAATTGTTTTCTCACCCTCAGGCTGTTGTGCTGCTCTTGTTGCTTTATCGCCCTGGTTGCCTCGGCAACCTCCTTTTGAGTGCGTGCAGCTTCCAGACGCCTCATCGCCCTGATGGACCAATCACAGGAGGAGTTAAATCAGTGATGAGCCAATCAAATTTCTCCTATATTAAAGATGTCTTGTTCTCCTCGGCTTCTGATTGGTCGGTTTGGTTCTGACTGACCGTGGCAGTGAGTATTTAGCCAACCAGAGGCGAGCGTCTTTCAGGGAGGCGGAGCCTTCGTGGTACCACGTCTGCTGGCACTGTGATTGGTCAGAAAGACGGAACATGTCTCACGTTAACAATTACACAATAACTCATAAACCTGTTTGAGTTAATTACTTTAAACTGTTCAGATTTCATTTAAAATTTTACTTCCAACATTTTACTCTTCAACAATCTGATAGTGAACAAATCTCCGTCACAAATCTTCAATATTTACATAATTATTACTCAGGAGCTCCTTACTCGCTTATCTCTCATTTTTGGTCACACCATCGTTTTAGAATGGTTTATTTTGTTATTTTATTTAGTATTGTGTGTGTGTGTGTGTGTGTGTGTGTGTGTGTGTGTGTGTGTTGACCTCGTCCTGTGATCTCTTGGCTCTCTCTTCGTCTCTCCTGGACTTCTTCAGGGCGTCGGGACCAACGACAGACAGAACACTGCGCAGCCTGACAACAAACAAATAAACAAAATGTTATGTTTCTGATCAAAGTTCAATATAAAAGACGACTGCGACATCAAACCATCGATGGAGACTTTTATTGTGAAAATCAGGAATCCTCCTGGTTGTTTGTCTTATTTGAAATCTTGAACAACCTTTAAACCCAAACGATGAGTCACGAGTCTTTACCTCTCGCGGCGGTCAGCTGGTCCCTCTCCGAACAACGTGATTGGCTCCCCGAGCGCCCGTAGGCCGGCCTTCACCTCGGCGTCGTCGGTGGAAACGGTGATCTGTCGCGCTCGCCGCCTGCGCTCGAACGCAGCGAGCGCGTCCTGCTGCCGCTCGCTGACCCGCTCCTCCATCTCCATGGTCTCTCCTGCATGGCATCATGGGAAACGGAGTCTCACTCACACACTCATTCACATAATCCATCCTGCAGTTTAGGACATGAGACAGACCTGACGAGATGTTGATGTTTCCCGCCTTGATCCCCGCCTTCACGCCGTCGCTTCCTTTGGTCCTCTCGGAGTTGAGACGCTCGCGCTCCTTCTCCTCCAGGCTGCCGTAGTAAACACGACCCCGCTTGGCCGGGGCCACATCCTCATCATCCGACATCTTGATTCAGTCCTTCCTCTTCCTCGGGCTGCTGGGAAAACTACGCATAAAAAAGACAACCACATGAAGAAACACAGAATACTAATAATATCCACAATACTCATTAAACTAAAAGATGCAAAACATATTTATGTTGTTACGGAACTTAAATCACAAAATAAATTAAATCACATTAAAATCAAATAAATCCATGTCACAGCAGAGAGCAAAAAATATATCTGACAAAAGGAGGTCAATAATTTAAAACCAGTATTAAAACGCTGAAACCATATATAATTATTATTTTTTAAATTTGTATTTATTTTCTAAAGAAAAAGAAATATATGTATATATGTTGTGCTGTATAATGTACTCCAATTTCGAATTGAAAAAAAACAAGACATTTTTTTTTAAAGTTTGTAGCGATGAAAACGGAAATGAACGAAATAAAGAAGAACTAAATAATACATATGAACGTGTGTGAACGTTTAATATAATTAATCCCATTCATACGTTGTATGTTGTTGTATCTGCTTGTTTCGGAGTCGACAGATGGAAGTTTATTACTGAATCTGGTGCTCGCATCTTTTTATTTCCTGAATGATCACTGTAATGTTGTCTTGACAATTGAACTTATAATAATAATAATACAAAATAAAACATAGAGAGGTGCGACATAAATATCAACTTTACTATTAGAAACAGATAATAAATAAAAACTCAGTTCAACAGGGTTAGAGATAAAACTAAACACTCAGCGGATCTGAAATTAGACGGTTTTTAAACCGAGTTTGGTGGAAACACAAATGTAGAGAAACGCGGTAGCTAAAGTTAGCATTAGCGTTAGCACACACAAACAGCCTGGGCTGCGTTTCACGTCATCACGTCACGCATGTGAGCTGGAACGCGTTACGTTTGAGCACCAGCTGTAAAGCGGCGCGTTTTATAAGAAATAAAATACATGAATATGTGTACATTAACGTTAAAGTCTCTACCTGGAAAGAAAACGACGCGGTGGAGGTTCTGTGCGTCGTGACCCGGATGTACACACAGGCGTCGTCACGGGTCAAAAGGTTGCTCTTCCGGTTGACAGAGCGGCGGCAGCAAACAAAACACACACAAGAGAGGAGGGGAAATACCGCAACAACGCGCCGTCAGGTAACTTTACGATCGCGCGCTCATCCGTCGGCGCTAGCGCGAGGAGCGTTTCGTCTGTTTCCGGTTAAATTAGATGATTTTACGTGTTTGAACAGCGGTTAGCCGGTTAGCTTAGCTTTTCTTTAAAGTTAAGGCTGACAGCAAAGCCAGTAACGTTACTCCTGACAGTGACGTTACTCCTCCCAGTGGCGTAACTCCTGACAGTGATGCTACTCCTCCCAGTGACGTTACTCCTGACGGTGACGTTACTCCTCCCAGTGACGTTACTCCTCCCAGTGAGGCTACTCCTCCCAGTAACGTAACTCCTGACAGTGATGCTACTCCTCCCAGTGACGTTACTCCTGACAGTGATGCTACTCCTCCCAGTGACGTTACTCCTGACAGTGACGTTACGCCTCTTATTGACGTAACTCCTGACAGTGACTACTCCTCCCTGTGACGTTATTCCTCCCAGTGGCGTAACTCCTGACAGTGACGTTACTCTCCTCCCAGTGACGTTACTCCTCCCAGAACTCCCACTGCCGTTACTTTAGTCAGAGCCCAGCTCAAGTGCAATAGTGCAATAATAATGAATAAATACCTTACATTATTGATACTCAAGGTTTAAAGGGATAGTTCAGAATTTTGGACATAAGACCTATTTTCCAAGTGAGCCGGTGAGTTTGAGACGTCTGGAGACGTTTTCAAGAAATTTCATTCAGTTCTTCTAGTTGCCGAGTTCGCTTATGCTATAGCTAGCGCGAGTCAATGGTTCTTAGCTAGACAAGCATTAAAAACGGTCTTTCCCACTCCACAGTGCACCCGAGGCAAATCCATTAAAACAATAGACTGTCGATGTACATATGTGTGTTGATAGAATAATATTTGAAACAAAACTAACCTCGCATCGCATGAATCATCCATTTTTTGAGGAACTAGTTTCTCAGCAGCAGCGGAACTTTACTTTGCTCCGTCGGACTCAAAACTCTAAGACGCGAAGCCCGAAATACTGCCCGTAAATAGGCAATCGAACCGGGCCAAACTGTCGGCACTTATACCCCCAAGGCTGTCTGAAAAGCCCTTGGTCCTCACTCAAACACCGGGCAGCCCACGGCCACGCGAATTCACACATGCGGACTCTCCATCGGACTTAAAACTCTAAGACGCGTCACTCGCAATCCAGCCGGTAAACACGCGGCTCAACACCGCCGAACTCTCGGCACTTGTGCCCCCAAGGCTGTCTGAAAAGCCCTTGGAGCTCACTCAAACACCGGGCAGCTCACGGCCGCGCGAAGCCGGACCTCTGCTCCGTCCATAGACCCGTAAACCCTCGGACGCGTTGCGGGGAATCCCTCCGGTAAATAGACACAAAAACACCGCCGAACTCTCGGCCCTTATGCCCCCAGACCTGGGTGAAAAGCGCTTGGACCTCACTCAAACACCAGGCAGCCCATGGCCACGCAAAGCCACAATTACGCACCGCGAACCCAGACCTCTGCTCCGTCCGTAGACCCGTAAACCCTCGGACGCGTTGCGGGGGATTCCCTCCTGGCACCACCAGTCTCCGTTTGTTCGGTCCCGGTTCTCAGCTCCAGCGGGGGCTATCTCGGTCTCCACAGATGCTCGAAACTAGCACTGCAGGCTACTCTGCGTCTGTAGCAATGACAGCAGGTAAACAAACTATTATAGAACCGGTAACTTATAAGTGCTAGGTGATATCACTCCGCCGCTGCCATAGCCTACTAGGAAGTATGACACGCTGCTGCTGAGACATAAATCCTTAAAAATGCAAGGTTGGTTTTATTTCAAACATTCTATCAACACAGATCATCGATAGTCTGCCGTTACAATTGATTTGTCTCGGGTGCACTGTGGAGTGTGCAAGACTGTTTTTAATGCCATGCTAGCTAAGAACGATTGACTTGCGCTAGCCATAGCATAAGCGAACTCGGCAACTAGAAGAACTGAATGAAATTTCTTGAAAACGTCTCGTTACGTCTCGAACACACCGGCTCACTTGGAAAATAGGTCTTATGTCCAAAATTCTGAACTATCCCTTTAAAGTAAGTTTGAAAGATCTACAAGAACTGAATTGATTTGCATTCATGTACTCTCAGTTACCATAGCAACCGTAACCTGTTTTAGCTGCAGCTTTATGCTAATGAGCATGTTTACAGGAAATAGAACACACACGTGATTCTGTTAATATTTGTGGTGTTTGTAGTTGGTGAAGGTTTCTGTGATACAGTGAAGATGTTGAGGAGGAAACCGACTCGTCTGGAGCTGAAGATCGACGACACGGAGGAGTTCGAGAGCGTCAAGAAAGAGCTGGAGGTTTAAATCACTCCTATAGCACTATCATCAACACTGTCAATCTCAGCAAATATCAATCAATACTGTCAAAATCCATCAATAATGTAAATATCAGTCAATATATTATTTTCCAGGCCAGGAAGCGTCAGCGAGAGGAGGCGGAGTCAGGTGGGGGAGTGGGCGGAGCCTCCGTCATCAGCGTTGACATCATCGGGGGTGGGGCCTCAGCGTCTTCCTCGACAGCAGCATCGAGGGCGGAGCTTATCAACGAGCGAATCGGCTACAAGCCCCACCCCAAACCGGCCACGCTGCCGACCTTATTTGGAAGTTTACAGTTTTAATATAACAAACAATAAAAATGTTTAAACAAAAGAAATGTTGTTTTATTAACGCGATGTTAACTCCGAGTTCAGAATAACTCATAAACATCTTCAAATTGATTATTGATTGATCAGGTTTGAACTCAGTAAAGGTGACGGCTGTTATAGAATTGTCATTTAGCTCCATTAAATATTGAAAAAAGGAAAATATTTAGTTGTGGATGAAAAACTTAATGTGAATACATTTAATTGAAAAAAACATTTGTTTCCAATTTATACTTTATAATATTATAAAAAAAAATTAAAATCACTCCAAAATATATATTTTGTGATTGTAGAATCTGTCACTTGGAAAACAAAAGAAACGGAGAGAAAGTCATAAGAAATTATGTCACACGTCAGGTTTGTTCGTAAGATTTGTTTTATTTTCATTATAAATGCTACGATAATATTTTTTATAAAGAAACAAATATAAAAGACAAACAGACGATTAGTGTTGAAAACCATAAAAACTCAAAAAGAAAAACAAACCATAAAACATCTGGAATTTATTTACATCAACAGTAGGCGGCGCTCTGGAGCTTTGTTATCATTAACATTAAGCTCCACCTTCACGCAGTCCAGGAAGTGATTCTGACCAATCAGGACCCACGATTAATTTACACAGATACACATCTTTTTAGTTGCAGTTCATACATTTATATTAAACGCTTCCTTTTTTTAAACATTTTAAAGTGGTTGAAGATTATTTCCATTTCCATGACAACCAGGAAACATACTGAGTAAGTGCTGGTGATTGTTTCTTTTTTTAATGGTTTTGGAGCTGTGTTTCATTGGATATTTTACTTTGGTTTAAAAATAATAAAAAAAATAACTAAATAATAAAATGCTTTAATTTAAGACAGTATTTTAAATAAGGATTTTTTTTGTTTCTTTATTTTACGTTTTAGAGACGTTCCTTTTTTTTTAGCCACCAATAAAATATTTGAAATCACTGATTGGTCAAAAACATTTCTGGAAAAAAAAAAGAAAGTCAGAGTGGGCGTGGTCTGTGTGATGATTGACAGTGGGATTTTTTCAGAAAAAATGTCAGTTTGTAACTTTAGTTTTGTATCAGTTGAGCTGCTGAGAAACATTGAAATCATAAAAACATAATAAATAAAAATACAAACTTTAGTGTAAAAGATGTAAAAACAAAACAGTTTAGTGTGAACAGCTGTTTTCAGCAGCAGAAACGCTTTTAGTGTTCAAGCTGTTGCCGTGGTTACAGTGGTGACAGGCGGTGCGACAGGGGGGCGTGGCTTCATGTCCGACTGTCACTCCGATCGTTGCGTTATTAGCTCATCTTGTAAACAGTTTTAGCCACGCAACGTTGTAAACAAACAGGAAACTAAATGATTTTCACAATAAAACAAAGTATTGAACAGGCGTTCATTGGATTCAGTTTGATTGTTAAGTGTTTATCGGGTTCGTTAATGTGAGAAATATCTTGTATTAATGTGGCGACTGTGGAGATTCAATTAATTCATTTATTCATTTTTAGTTATTTATGTTTAAACCTCAGTGGGAATCGAACTGCCGGACTCAACGTTAATATTCAGGAGTCGTTCCATCAGTCACCCCTCATTTCATTTCCGCGTGATGTTTCATGACGATGTCATGACATCGTAACGTAGCGTGAAATCTGAAGTTTGGGATCGGGCGGATGGAGGGGTTCAAACGTTTAAACGTAAACGACGCGGTGTGTTGTCGGTCGGTTCGGTGTGGCGTTCAAGCGTCGATGGGTTTTAGTGTTTATCACGAGTTCAGCGTCGCTGCGTTCGACACAAAAAAATAGGGGTCGCCATCATCTCTGTGACCATGCCCACCGATGATACGCTCACTCCGTGACCACGCCTACCCAATGACCACGCCCACACGGACCACACCCACTGGACGACCTCAAGATTAAAAAATAAACTCCTCTTTGCTGATGACACTCTGCTGCTACCTCTGATGTCATCAGTTCTTGATGGTGCAACGTTTTGTGATGTCATCACTGTGATGGCGGCGAGGTAAAGTGATGATGTCATCACTTCTTGATTGCGGCGAGGTCGCACGATGATGTCATTGTTTGTTATTGATGGCGGCGTGGTTGTGTGATGTCTGCGCTTCCGTTTTATCAGCAGCGAGGTCAGTCGTGATGACATCACTTCTTCTTGATGGCGGCGAGGTCTCGCTGCAGCTCGGAGAACTTGGGCCGGTCCTCGGGGTTGTACTGCCAACAGCGCTGCATCACTTTGTACACGTCGTCAGGGCAACGCTGTGGGCATGCCATCCTGTAACCTAGCAACCAGGAGGGAGACACGCCACGCATCAGAAAAGCAGACTTTAATTCATCAATTATCAAGACGCCGATTCTTTTTGACGAGGACTTTTATTATGGCGGGCCCTGTGGACAGGAAGTCGTGTGTCCAAGAACCAGAGTCCTTTAAGAAACTTCTCATTTTACAGCAGCTTTTATTTTCATGTCAATAAAGGCCTTTAATAGTAATAATCATAATGGTTATGATGTTGATATTATTATTATTATTATTATTAATTACCTTTCTCCACCTGCTCTCGGGCCTGCTGATTGGTCATTCCGGGATAAGGACACACCCCCAAACTGAAGGTCTCCCACAGCAGGATCCCATAACTCCACACATCGCTGTCGGAGCTGTAACGACCTGCAGCAGCCAATCACAGAGCGGGAGACATCAGCGAACCAAATACAGAGTGGGAGACATGAGCGGACCAATCACAGAGTGGGAGACATCAGCGAACCAAATACAGAGTGGGAGACATGAGCGGACCAATCACAGAGCCGGAGACATGAGCGGACCAATCACAGAGCGGGAGACATGAGCGGACCAATCACAGAGCGGGAGACATGACATGAGCGGACCAATCACAGAGCGGGAGACATGAGCGGACCAATCACAGAGCGGGAGACATGAGCGGACCAATCACAGAGCGGGAGACATGAGCGGACCAATCACAGAGCGGGAGACATGACATGAGCGGACCAATCACAGAGTGCGAGACATGAGCGGACCAATCACAGAGCGGGAGACATGAGCGGACCAATCACAGAGCGGGAGACATGAGCGGACCAATCACAGAGCGGGAGACATGAGCGGACCAATCACAGAGCGGGAGACATGAGCGGACCAATCACAGAGCAGGAGACATGAGCGGACCAATCACAGAGCAGGAGACATGAGCGGACCAATCACAGAGCGGGAGACATGACATGAGCGGACCAATCACAGAGCGGGAGACATGAGAGGACCAATCACAGAGCGGGAGACATGACATGAGCGGACCAATCACAGAGCGGGAGACATGACATGAGCGGACCAATCACAGAGCGGGAGACATGAGCGGACCAATCACAGAGCGGGAGACATGAGCGGACCAATCACAGAGCGGGAGACATCAGTGGACCAATCACAGAGCGGGGTTACCGTAGTTGAGGGCCTCCGGAGCGGTCCATTTGATAGGGATCTGTTTGAGTCCAGATGAAGAGTAAATGCCATCGTCCTCCTGACGACTCATCCCAAAGTCACTGATCTTCAACACGCTGCCCTCGCCCACCAGACAGTTCCT
>NC_139930.1:16339420-16369420 GCF_963514095.1 Eutrigla gurnardus
GAGAAAGAGAGAGATTGTTATCACTTAGCAACTCGTCGTCTTCTCACTCGCTCTTCCTCTCGGCGCTCTGCTGACTCGTCTGGATTTTATTATCGAGATCGTCGGCCAACGCCTCCTTTGTCCGTAGATTCTGCTGAGTCAGCGAAAGTTCCTCCGACGCCGACGACAGCCTGCAACAAACAAAGAAGGGTCGAAGACAAGAAAACATGAATACATTTTTTTTTTTTTTATTACGCATATAAAACCTTGTTTAAACCTGCTGTCAGGCAACAGGAGACGCTGTTTTATTTTGTAGGAGCTCACATGGCTTGGAGACTGTCGGCAGTCAGCGTGTTCCAGAGGATCTCATTGGCCGGCAGGTTGTCTGTCTCATCCAACAGAGACGCATCGAAGTCCACGCTCGCCTCGGGACTCTCCGGAGACCTGGGGGGTGGGGGACAGACACGGTTACCATGGTAACCAGGAAAGAGACAGACCCCGTTACTAGGGCAACCACCGTCTCTGACCTGTAGGCGTCGATGAAGTGTTGGTACTCGGCCAGCGGGTCGATCTGCTCAACCGCCGCCGAGATCTCCTGATGAACTTTAACGATCTCCTCCGTCAGCAGACTGCTGATCTCACAGTACTCCTCCAGAATACTTTTACTGCAGTAATACACACAGATACGTCACACAGCATATACATTTACCAGGGGTACTACAGCTTTTCCAAAGTCACATTCAAGCACTTTCCAAGCATTTCCAGGTGCATGTCCATGCTTTTCCAGCACCTTCCAGCTGTGGTAAACTCCATATTTGTGTCAATCCAATCCTCAGTATTCAGTCTACTTATTATTGCACTTGTTCATCACATTAAATGAGATGTTATTGTCCTCTAAACAACCAACATGATGTTTGGAGCTTTTAACAGAAGGACCACAAATTAAAGGAAAACTAATTCCACTAACAGATCCACAGAAATATAATCACCAACTATTTTCATCATCTGTTCATCATCAAAAGTCATTTTTCATGCAGAAATGTCAGAAATGCTGTTTTCAGTCCCTCAAATATGGAGATCTTCTTTTTTCTGTTCTATCATAGTCATCACATAGAACACACATTTCAAGCACTTTATTCTAAATCCAAGCACTTTTCAAACCTTAAAAACACCAGACTGAAATTCAAGTGTTTTCAAGGATTTCCAGCACCGTTCCAACCCTGATATATATATATATATTTATATATATATATATATATATATAAATATATGTGTGGATAGATAGATAGATAGATAGATAGATAGATAGATAGATAGATAGATAGATAGATAGATAGATAGATAGATAGAGAGAGAGAGAGAGGCTGTGACTCACAGAGCGAGCGTCATGTCCTCCTGCATCCTCTGGAGAGCGTCCAGCAGTGCCGGGGCGGCGTGGCGCCGGTGTTCGTCCTGCTGCGTCCGGGCACCGCACACCGCCAACACGTACTGGTTGTGGAGGTTGTGGAGCTTCGCCGTGGCTTTGTCGTAACGCTCTCGAGCACGCTCCGCCTCCCGGCCTGTGATTGGATGAGTCGGGGCTTTAATTACTTACATGTACTATCTCAGTTTTAACTTTGAGAACCTTGAAGTCGTTTGCCTTTGATAAAACACTTGTTCTAATGCTCGGTAAAAACATGATTTTTTTGGTTCCCTGAATCAACAGCAAGGAGACTAACGGCCATTAATAGATGGGAGACTCTGAAATAATAAATAATCAATAAAAACCTTTGCTCATGGCCTCTCTGTACTTCTCTTTGGCGTTGTTGGCGTCTCGGCTCAGCTGACGATACGTCGCCTTCAGTTTGTCCAGGTCCGTCCTGGTTACCTAGCAATGATGAAACAACAACGTCAGGGCTTCGTCTCCCCCTCAGCACGTCATCACATTGGGAGGTTGGAGGTGAGATTTCCCAGCAGACCTTGTGGTTGTGGCTCTCCAGCTGCTGATGAAGACTCTGGTAGCTCTTCTTCACCTGCTGCTTGTCCCGGATCAGCGTGGCCAGGCGGTGAAGAGGACCCGAGTTCAGGTCGTCAGCGTGGCTCCTCAAGACCCGACCCAGAGCCTCTGTCTGACGGACCACCTGGGACCAGGACTGAGACGGAGAGAGAGACTGAGACCAGGAGTGACACCAGGACTGAGACGGAGAGCGACTGAGACCAGGACCGCCTCTGGGCCTGAATCCACAGGTGAGTCGGCTCACCTTGCTCACAGTGCTGACGTAATCAGCAGCTTCCTGTTTCTCCGTTTGCTGAGTCATGCTGAGCAGCAGGGCCGCGTACTCTTTATCACTCTTCACTCGCAGCGTCATGAAACGCTTCACTGTCTCCAGCAGCTAGGGGGCGACAGACACGGAAACAGCACATCATAATCACACTTAAGTTTTACTCAGGAAATATGTATTCAGTATGCACCGAGACCAGACCAGAGACTCAGACCCCCCAAACACATTCTCATATGAGTACCTGTAGAGACCAGAGTACCTGTAGAGACCAGAGTACCTGTAGAGACCAGAGTACCTGAGTAGGTAGAGGCCGGTGCCGCAACTTAACTGTCTGTCTTCCCGTCTCACCTTCAATAAAACCAAGCGGTGTGTGTGTGCGTGTGTGTGCGCGCGTGTGTCTGTGTGTGTACCTTTAACTCCCAGTCCTGCAGCTTCAGTAATCCCTCATGGGAATTCCTCAGATCCCGACCGAACCCCATCTTGGATCTCACTCTCTCTCACACACACACTCACACTCACACTCACACACACACACACACACACACACACAGTCTCTCTCTTTCTCTCTCTCTCTAACAGCAAGGGCGAGTGGGTAACATGGTGGTCTGTAGAGAGGAGTAACGTGTTAATACATCTGTACATGTCAACATACATGTTGAAGTGACGTCATGCAGCTGCTTTACTTGTAATACAAGCTAATGGTGTGTTATTAAAACCTTCCAAACATCTTAGAAACCATCAGGACGATCACAAACTAACACACTAACACAGGTTCACATCTCTGATAACAGCTGATCAATGTTGTCCTGTCACAGCCGATACGTGATCAATGTTGTCCTGTCAATGTCACAACAGCCTTCCTAAACGTGACAGACTCCTTCCGGACCCCCTCAGACCTGGACCACGTCGGGTCCTCTCGTTTTAACTCGGGTTAAAGTCCCGTCATCGTCTCGGAGCCTTTAAACTGGTGTAAAAGTGAAGCTAGGCTAACGCTAGCTTCCTTCTCATTACAACCAATGGGAAAGAGAAGCTAGCAGGCTAACGCCTGAAGTTTCCATCAGAACTAAGGGGGAGGGCACTGAAGCTAACGGGGCTAACGGCTGTTCAAACTTTATTTAAACCGTCCCGCAAACAAACCAACGGGCGGACGAACGGACGTAAACACGCTTACGGTGTTGGGTTTAGTGTCGGTGCTCGGTTCTCCGGTGGATTGAGGGGGGATGAGGGCAGCAGCGGGCGGAGGAGGAGCGCTGGGAGAGTCGGGAGGAGGTTCGCTGTTTTTCCACTTCTTCGGCGTCTTCGGCCGCATCGACGCCCCGTGAAGCGGCTTTCCGCGGCGGCAGACTCACTGTCCGGTCACCGCGCTCCTCGGCCGTCCTCCGCCGGACTCATTCCCGCATCTTCTCCGGGTTTTTCCTCCTCGGTTCTCCCGGCTACTCCTCTGCTCGTCCGGCTACAGAGCTATGCGGCTAACGGCTAGCAGGGAGGGGCTTCCGCGGGAAACGGAAAGGGGGAGGGGGGGGGGGCTGGGGGTCCTTTTATTTTTTATTTTATTGTTTTACTTTATTTCACAATAACAACATATCTAACATTAATATGATATATTATATTTAGTGTTAATATTTAACATTGATATGTATGTACCTGGCACAAAATTAAAGTCTATTTTATTTTATTCTTTTTTTATTCTTTTTTTTATTTTATTTTACTTTATTTAAAAAATATTTTACTTTATTTAAACATAACAGCAAAGCTAACATTAATATTAAACATTATAATTAGTGTTAATATTTAACATTGATATTTATGTGCACAAAATTTAATTATTTTTTTATTTTTTTATTATTTTTTTATGCAGCCACGGACTTTTGATTGGTCAGTACGGAAACAGAAACCAGAACGGTTTTGATACCAAAGTCCTGCATATGAAAGCAGACTTTGTTTACAGAGATGACCCCCCCCTAACCTGAACTACTGGTCACTCCAGTACATTATACATTCTACTTTATTTAACTTTCTTTATATAGTCTTAGTGTTAATATCCTTTTTATATTGTACTTTTCTTGTCAATGCATGTTTATTATATATTATCCTTATTTTTTTACTGTCTTGCTGCTGTAACGCTGTAAATTTCCCCACTGTGGGACGAATAAAGGACTATCTTATCTTATCTTATCTTATCTTATCTTTCTGGTCTGGTGGACTCTAAATGGACCATAATATACTAAATGAACATCATGCTGGATTGAAGAAGACTTGAAACTAGAGATTGAGACCATAAACTCATGTTTACAATGTTTACTGAGATAATACATCAAGAGAGAAGTAGGACCATTTTCTCATAGACTTCTATACAACCAGAGAGGAGTCGCCCCCTGGTGGCCAGCAGAGAGAGTGCAGCTTTAAGGACCAGATTCATTGAATGCAGATTTCACATAACCGGTGAACTACAACCTGCGCTGGCAGTTAGGGGCGTGGCTTCAGTGAGTGTCATGTGACTCACAGAGGCGACTGGTCCGAGGTCAGTCGACTGGAGAAACTTAAACAAAGAAAGTCCCTACACGTGTACTGGCTTCTAAGAGTATGATTGACAGTTGGTTCATCCAATCGCAGGCCACGTGTTGGTTGAAAGTGCCCGCCCTTTTTTACCAAACACGTTTCAATGACGGCATGAAAGCACGCTGCTAGTCAGGTAATTCACCTCGTCGGCTTTCACTTTTCAGACCCGGGGGCTCGAATAGCTGAAATAGCTCATTCTCAAAGAATACCTGTACAAATCCAGCCAATAGCAGCAGCGTGTGGGCGGGGCTTGTTGCTGGGAGGATGAGTTTCTGTCTAACCAGTTCAGACGTTTGTTCTTCAACATTTCATTCGTTCGTTTCAATGTTTCCTCAAACTCTTCTTGTGGTTCTCCAGCTTCCTCCCACAGTCCAAAGACATGCAGGATGGGGATAGGTTCATTGATGACTCTAAATTGCCTGTAGGTGTGAATGTGAGAGTGAATGGTTGTCTGTCTCTACATGTCAGCTGTGATAAGACTGTCCAGGTGAACCCTGCCTTCGCCCAATGACAGCTGGGATCGGCTCCAGCCCCCCCGCGACCCTGAATACAGGATAAGCGGTAGAAAATGGATGGATGGATGGATATATATATATACATATACACACATATATTACTTTTTATAAAAAAATATATAAAAATGAAGAGCTGATAGAACATTGTTAGTTTTTATTATACAATATAATAAAAACAGAAGAAAAATGAGAGAGAGAGAGAGGTGGAGCTTCAGAGAAACAACAAGGAGAGAGAGAGAGAGAGAGAGAGAGGGAGGGAGTGTCAGCAGGTAAAACAGGTTTGGGCGAGGCGGTCAAGTCAGATTCACACACAGTGAAAAGTAGAAAGAGAGAGATTTCATACTTTCCTTCAGTTCATTTGAACTCGACCAACAGAGAAGAAGACGGGATAAAAACAGCTGAAGAAGAAGTTCATCTTTCAAGAAGAAGAAGAAGGAGAAGAAGAAGAAGGAGAGGAAGAAGGCCGGCGCTCTGAACAGGTGAGTCAGGTGAAGCTGCACAACTTCACCCACAATCCTCCTGTGTTCAAGTGTCTTCAGTTTCACGGTGAAAGTTGTCTGTGATCGATCGATACGCTGCTGATCAGTGATCAGTGATCAGCAGCAAGTTCTCAATACAGAGACGGAACATTAAAGGTGTCTGCAACGAGAACCACAGAACTTTAGCGTGTTAGCATCGGATGAGCAGCAACATTTTTTCACAATAAAAGTCCAAGTTCACACTAATCTGATAAAATGCAGCAGAACAGGAAGAAGGATGTGTTTGTAAGTATAGGGAGTACACAAAGTACACAAAGTACAGTAATGTGAAGTTGAATAAAGTAAAATGCAATAAATGTGAAGAGAGATAAATAAAATAAAGTTAAATGATATCTGAATGTAGTTTACATACGTGTATCACAGTTAATCTCTCCCTCCCTCTCAGAGCGCTCTGTCCCTGATTGGACGGCTCCCTGATTGGACGGCTCTCTGATCATCTTTAGCCCCGCCCTGCTGTTACGCGTTGCCATGTCAGCAAACATCAACGTCTCTCCTGACAACCCTTACGGTCAGGTGACCATCCCCCGGGCTAAGCTCCGCCCCTCCGATGACATGTCCACGGTGATAGCCAATCCCGGGGCTCTGAGCAGCTCCGATGGGAACCCATATGGCGTGCGGAGCTCCGCCCCCCCGCCGTACGTCGTGAAGGAGGCTGGCGATGAGGAGGAGGGGGGGGGGAGGTGCCCCGCCTGCTGCTACCGCTGCAGGAGGAGGAAGTGATGTCACGGCGGCGGGAGGACTGTAATTGGCTTCATCTTTGCTTCCGGCTGACAACATGAAGAAGAAGAAACAGTGCTTTCCATTATGGTGTCTCCTCGCTCCCTTAGCTCACTAAGACCAGACGAGACATCCTGGTTTCCAGAGCAACTAATGATGCGTTTCAAACCTTCAGGTTCAGCGTTTATGTCACCTGATACAAGACTTACAGGATACAGCTGTTTCCTTGCCTCCTCGCCTCTTCGCCTCTTCGCCTCCTCGCCTCCTTGTCCCCTCCTCTCCTCATCTCCTTGTCCCCTCACCTCTTTGCCCCTTTGCCTCATCGCCTCCTTGCCTCCTTGCCTCCTCACCTCCTTGTCCCCTGGCCATCTTGTCCCCTCACCTCTTCGCCTTCTCGCCTCCCTGCCTCCTTTCGTCCTCGCCTCCTCGCCTCCTTGCCTCCTCACCTCTTCGCCTCCTTGTGCATGTGAGGCTAGTGTGGATCCTCCATGATGGCGGAGGAGGCGTGAGAGGAGGTGTGAGAGGAGGCTCGAGAGGAGGTGTGAGAGGAGGTGTGAGAGGAGGCGTGAGAGGAGGCGTGAGAGGAAATGAGAGGAGATGAGAGGAGGCGTGAGGAGATGTGAGAGGAAATGAGAGGAGGTGTGAGAGGAAATGAGAGGAGGCGTGATGAAAAACTTCTCGAGTGAAAAAGAAGGAAGAAAAGCTCTTTTCCTCAGCGGCGGCCATTTTGTGTCTCAGCAGCTCAAAGATGTTTAATTCAAATTAATTTAAACGTAAAGACGCCAGATATTAATATTTTTATTTATTTATATCTCTAAAAAATAATCTGAAGAGTCACAAAATGGCCGATGCTGAACTGTTTCTGTGACGTTGCCATGACAACGACACAAAATCACGTCAGACTTTTTTGTAAATATTCATTATTGATCCGTTATTAGAAGATGAAGTTTATCGATCCATAATGTTTAGAGATATGAGACATAAATAGAACGTGATGATCAAATGTTCTTCTGACGAACAACTTTTTGTATTTCATATATATTTTTAGTATTATTTTTTTGTCTTCGGATGAAATGATTTAGGTTTTTTCAGGAAGTTTCCAGACAGTATTTATATTTTTTCACAACGATGATTTTACTATGAAGGAGTTTTTGAAGCATAAATGCAGAAAAATATAATAAATGAAATGAAATCAGAAAATATGAGACTGGTTATATGTTGTAAAACATTTGTTGATGAAATAAAAATGATGAATATCACAGTGTTTTATAAAATATTTGAATATTTACCACAAACAACATATTTATATTAGAATATTAACATAAAAAAAAATAATGAAATGGTATGAATGTATTCTGTGGTTTCAGCCCAGTGTTGTCTGCAGGTGACCCTGCAGCCTGAATGAAGCCTGAGAGGTCAAAGGGCAGAGCAGCAGTTTGAATGGCGGTGCGTTCAAAGACTCACATAAATAAAACGTTATATTTCTCATAAAAAAACCTTATTCAGTCTCATGATTAAACTTTATTGTTTCTTATAATTAACGTTCTGGTTTCTCATCATCCAATTTTATTATTTCTCAAAATTAAACTTTATTTCTAATATTTAAACCTCATTAATTCTTCTAATTTAACTTTAACTCTCAAAATTGTTTGAATACAAATGTTTTCTCGTGTGTCTCCGTTGCTAGGCGACCTCAGTCCGACCTGAGCTGTAACCTGATAGGCCGACACAGCGGCCAATAGGAACCTGAGAGCAGCTCCACTTTCTATCAGCTGATCAGGTTACAGATCAGATTATTGATCAACTAAACTTTGAACGATGATTCAATGTGACTTAAACACGATGCTGTTGATTAAATGTTTGACACTTTTTAAGTTATTGATCTATACGGTCTTCTTTATATATATATATATATATATTCTTTTATACGGTGTTAATACAGATTTATTGTATTTGGCTTGTTTATTATCTTTGGGATAATTTCATTTCTACATTTTTACTGTTTCTGTGTATTTAAATTACAGTTTTAATCAATTGTTATGATTGTTTTTGTTTCTTTCATATTTATGTTTAGTAATTTAAAGATTAGAATGACACATTTATGTTATATTGCAAATAACGTTCCAGATATAAATAATAAGTGTCTTGCTGCTGTGGGCCAAGGGAGGCTGAATTATTGATGAAGGCAACTCTCTCTCTCTCTTGCTCTCTCTCTGTCTCTCTCTCTCTCTCTCTCTGAAGCAGAAAGAAAACGACGACAACCAACAAACAGAGGAGACTAAAAGAGAGAAAGGAAGGAAGAGGAAGAAGAGATCAAAACAAATGAGAAGAAAGATGACAGAAAAGGAGAAGAGGAAAGTTGAAAATTAATAAGAACAAACAAAGAGAATCAGCAAAGAAAAACTCGAGAATATGAAAGAGTGAAATAGAAAAGAAGAAGAAGAGGAAGAAGAAGAAGAAGAAGAAGAAGAAGAAGAAGAAGAAGAAGAAGAAGAAGAAGAAGGAGATGAAAGAATACCTTGGAAACAACAAAAACCAAAGAAGAAGAGAACGCGATGTGAAGAGTCAGGAAGGACTTCCAGGTAACTTCCTGTATCTTTTCAAAGGGGTGTGGCCTCTTGCTGCATTCGAATCATCTGATTGGGCGATTTAATAATAACAATATTACAGTAAAAGAAACAATGTTGCAAATAAGGTGAAATTATTCACCTAAATTATTATTATTATTATAATGGTGTAGTGTGTGATTATATTCATATTTAATATTTCTGATGTGACTTTATGGTCTGCAGCATCAGTTACCATGGCGATCTAATCAGGTTAAACAGCCACCTTCATGATATTAAAAACGCTCCTCTTGTCGTTCAGAAGAAAATGTCTGACGACAGAAAAGAAGAAGAAGAGGAGGAAGAGGAAGTGGAGGAGGTGACCTGTCAGCCCCTTCCCCCTCCTCCCTCCTCTGTTACCATTGAGACGATGATGTCACTGAGGAGGCAGGACCTGGTGTGCATCGTGTGCTTCGGAAGCTATGACCTGGTGACGAGGTTGCCGCGGCGACTGCACTGTGGCCACGCCTTCTGCCAGGCGTGCCTGAAGAGACTGGACACAGTCATCAACGAACAGGTGACTGATGACATCATCAACACTCAGCCAGGTTTAACTGGTGACATCATCAACACTCAGCCAGGTTTAACTGGTGACATCATCAACACTCAGCCAGGTTTAACTGGTGACATCACCAACACTCAGCCAGGTTTAACTGGTGACATCACCAACACTCAGCCAGGTTTAACTGGTGACATCACCAACACTCAGCCGGGTTTAACTGGTGACATCATTAACACTCAGCCGGGTTTAACTGGTGACATCATCAACTAAGGCTACGTTTCCACGGTCTCGTTTTAAAAAAGTTCTGCATTTAGACGACATTGTTTAGAAAATTATGTTGAAACCGTTGTCATGGAAACGGCCCCTTAATGAGTAAAATCTAACAACTAAATGTTTCATGTCACAGGACTACAACTCCCATGAGTCTCAGGGACGTAACCTGTGCCCCTCCCTCTCCAGGTGTGGATCCCGTGTCCTCAGTGTCGACAGAACACGCCTCGGCCCAGAGGTGGGGCAGCGGGTTTGGACCTGGACCTGGCCTCCTTCCTGGGGGTGAAGGCCCAGCAGACCTGCACCTCCTCCTGCTCCCTCTCCTCCCGGAGTGCCGCGGCCCAGGACGGGAAGCTGTGGCTGGGGAAGGAGGTCCCGGACGATGGCTGGTCACACGGTGGGCTAGCGGAGCCGCGCTTCCATCGCTACGGAAACTGCTGCCCGCCACCGTCCTATTGGCTGTGCTGCTGGTTCTGCTGCCGGGGGTGGGGCTAGGACCAACCAATGAGTGGGCTGGCATCAGCAGTGGTGTAAAAACACTAAAATATATATAAATAAACACGTTTCACGTTTCTGAGGTTCATCATTAATTCAGAAGGATGTAAAATAAAAATGAACAATAACTTACATAAAATATGTACAAAGTACAAAGAATCTGGTTAATATTATATGTTATATATTCATATATATTAATATTTTTATACACATATATATATATATATATATTAGAGATAATATCCATGGTGGTCCCAAGTTAAATAAGTGTGTTTTTTAAATAATAATAATTGTGCAGAATAAAGTCAAAGTTCCTGAAAAAGAAATATATATATATATTTTTTTACATGTTTTACAAAAGTACAGAAGCTGAACGAAAGAAAACATTCAGGAGGAATGACTAACATCATGTGTCTTTTTTGACCAATCACAGGCATCCTGTTGGGTTTTCAACCAATCAGCTGCATCAGACAGCATCTGACGTCTCTGATTGGTCCAAACTGGAAATGGAAACAACCTTTTAAAACAATAAAGCTTCAAACATCGGAAGTGTTTCGGACAGAGGAACATTTTATATCAGCTCAACAGAATGTTTGACTGTTAATTATGAATGTTTATGGGTTATTGTTTCTGTTATTGAAGAAACAGTTCTGGACAAGTGACACAAAGGAGAAAAAGATGAGGTTTGGCGTTTCACCCTTCATGAGGCACAAGGCATTCTGGGAGTTTGAGTTCTCTTCATGTCCTCCACAGCTTCTTTGTCACAGGAAATTTCGCACAATGCCACAAATTCTTATAAAATCTGTCTTTCGTCAGCCGCCAGCAGTTGTTCATCATCATCAGGCCCCGCCCTATTGGCCGTGCAGCTCGGCCAATCAGAGGCTGCCGAGCCCCTCCCCCACTCTGATTCGCTGTCCTGGCTGCAGGTTGAAGCTGAAGTTTTTTGGCGCTTCGAAGAGCAGAACGATGGTGGAGCCGAGGTTGAACTCGCCCACCGCCGCGCCCTTCTCCAGGAGCACGCCGTCGCCCTCCACGGAGGCCACGCCGCCTTCACCCGCCACGCCTCCTTCACCCGCCACCTTCAACACCCGATCATCGATGGCAACGTAGCTGCGGTCGTGAAAGGAGCCTTTATTGTAGCGGGGAGCGTTGGTCTGAAGCTCCTGTAGACAACAGAACCCGTTCAATCAACTATTAAATAAATATCATTTTAAATGATTATATTATTAATGATATAATTACACAGAATCATTCTGATTCAAGACTGATTATAAAATATATTATTCATAAATATATTATTAAAACACTTCGCCCAATGACAGCTGGGATTGGCTCCAGCCCCCCCGCGACCCTGAATACAGGATAAGCGGTAGAAAATGGATGGATGGATGGATATTATTAAAACAAACAAAATACATTCATATATTCATCATTAAATATTAAGTCTGTTAAGTGATTTTTAAAATATGACAATATAAAAAATATAAAAAAAAAATAATACATGTAAATATATATACGCGAGTATATAAATATAAAAATATCATTTAAATATATTACTTTATGACCAAAGTTCAGTAAAGAAATAAAAATGAATCAAAACATAAATTTAAACAATCTAATAATTATATATATATATAAATATATACATATACATACACACAAGCACATATATGTAGGTATATACAATAATAATTTATAATTATTATTTTTTATTTATACATTATTTTTTATTTAAAAAAATAATAAATGATGATGAAATGTTGTGCTGTATAATGTTCTCCACTTTAGATTTCAATAAAAATTTGAATGAACAAATTTTTTTAAATAATAATAACAATAGAGTGAAAGTATAAACAGGAAGTAGAATTGTTCACCTGGTCGAAGTAAACCCTGATGGAGCCAACGTTCGTGGCTCCGACCGCCGTTAACGAGAAGAAGCCGTGCTGCCATTGGCCGGTGAGCGCCACGCGCTCGTTAAGGCAGAAGAGCTCTTTGACCAGACGGGCGACGCCGGGGTTCACCGACAGTAACGAGCCTAACGTGCACAGAGAGACAGCCGGGTGAAGGGCAGCGCGACAGCTGGGCGGGTACAGACAGGAAGTGAGTCTCACCTGGGAAGTGCCGGCGGAGCTCCACTCTCCAGTCCGTCGGCGAATGGAAACAGTGGTAGTCACCTGGAGCCAGGTAGACCACCACGTGGAACAGGTCGTTATCAGGACTCGACAGGAGGAGGTCCCTGAAGGACGAGGAGGGGTCTGGAGACAAAGACAAGGGACAGTCTGAAGACAGGATGTGGACCCAACTAGCTCTCCAGACTTGACAAGAGTAAATGGTAAATGGCCTCATTTATATAGCGCTTTTCTCCAAAGTGCTTTACAGGAATGACTGACATTCACCCGTTCACTCACACATTCACACACCGACGGCGGAGTCAACCACGCAGGGCGACAGCCAGCTCGTCAGGAGCAATTGGGGTGAGGTGTCTTGCTCAGGGACACCAGGCACTCAGCTAGGAGGAGCCCGGGATCGAACCGGCAATCTTGCAGTTGCCAGCCAACCCGCTCTACCTCCTGAGCTCAACCCCCCCAAGAGTCCCAAAAAAGACCACCAGGTCCCAAATAAAGACCAAATGATTATGATGATGATGATTTCGGGGGCGTGTCTTCTGGAGGTCTGGAGGCCTGGGGGGACGGACTCTCGGTTCTTATAAACAATACAAACTGTTGGGGGTGGAGGGGGCGTGGCCTTACCATTGACCCGCCTCTTCTGTGGACCCAGGAAGTTCTCCAGACTGTAGGTGACCCCCTTCACCTGCTCCACCTCCGAGTTCTTCACCTGGCCAAAGTGGAGGATTTTCCCATCAGCCGGAGAAATCTGACGAAGAGGAGGACGAAGATCAGATGATTAATAACGTATGAAGATACACAACAGGTGTTTGGAGGAGGAGGAGCACTACCAGACAAGAGGAGGCGCAGAGCGGTCTGACTGCAGGTTTCAGACGTCGACGGAAAAATTCCCCCAGATTCCTGTAGTGATGTAAATCCTCCACCGCTGCTTCCTATTGGACGACAGACAGGCAGACAGGCAGGCAGACAGGCAGACAGTGAGTATTGTGAAGAGGAAGAAGCAGAATCATCAACAGTACATATTCTTTTCCCATGGTCGCCCAAAAGAAGGGTGGGGCCACGTGGAGGGGCGGGGCCATCGCATATTAACATCTATGTGGTCTACATTAAGTGGAAGGACCCCCAGACCCCCTCCAACAACAGTCCTGGTGGTCCAGACCTGCATGTTGACCCCGAAGGTCCAGATGTAGAGGGAGTAGACGGGCTTCCGGAGCCAGCTGGGGAGCTCCACGCCGTTCAGGCGACCCCACGTCCGAGAGAGGAGGCGGGTCGGGAAGGAGCGGTACAGCGCCACCTGCAGGAGCGCACAGGAAACCACGTTAAATACCCCTGATCCGGTGCGGAGACCACGGTGATGTCACAGGAATGTGTTGAAGAGGAAGAAGAGAAGAAGGAGGAGAAGAGGAGAGTAGGAGGAGGAAACAGGAGGAGGAAGGAGACGTTTAAAGACGAGAGAATCAGAAACCTGTTTTCATTTCTTACGTTTCCTGTTTTCAACAATAAGTTGATCATGGTGAATTCCCATCATCAGGGTCATCGCAAATATGGCAAACATAGTAAACATCGTAAATATCGTAAATATCACAAACTTCTTATATATCGTAAATATCGTAGATATAATAATCATCAGAAATATCGTAAATATATCGTAAACAATTACATTTCAGTTATATTGAATTACCGTAGATGACCAAATAATCGCCCGCGTGCAAATACGCGCCTGTGCTCTAATAGCCGCCGGGGTCCGACCTCATTTGGCATAATAAACGCCGGTTCAATTAAACGCCCGGGCGATTAAGTGTTTACCATAGTCTTGCACAGAAAACAAAAGTTTTTTTTTAACAGCACTTCACCGGCTCTCACCTCTTCTGTCAGTCAGCCCCTCCTCCCGCTCTCTCTCTCTCTCGCATGCAGGCGCGCGCACACACACACACAGACACACAAACACAGGCGCGCTAGACTGAGGGATATAGGGATATAGATAAATGCGCTAATGTACAGTGTTGAAATTACCGCGATCGACCCCCCCTTCCGTTATCATTCATAACACTGCTCTGATCAGCTCCCTGTGTCGCGGTAACAGACAAACTGTCTTTGTATTTATTGTCTGATGTCAATAAAGATGCGTCGGGGGGAAAAAGTAGTTTTGTTCCAGTGGTGCTATGGTGAGCTCCTTGTTCTTTGCATGATGGTCTGGTGCTGCTCATTGCAAAAATAAATTGTAGCCTGTTGCAAATACGCGCCTGGTTCTTATAAACGCCTGGGCTCCAAGTCGATTTAGCATATTAAACGCCCGGGCTACTAAATGGTCATCTACGGTACTCTTATTTTGGCAGGATCATCTTGACATTAAGTTTTTATATCACTACGTTTATGGAGCGTACAGCCGTACAATTTCCTGAGGGATAAAAAAAGTATCCTAATGGCGACTTTGAACCCCAAACGCTGCACGGACATGAGTGAAACCAGATAAAATATGAACCCCGCTGTGTGATCAGGTCCCTGAACCGTCAACAACCACCAGCTCGTATTTGTGGTGATTTGTCAACATATTATCACCTGATGGAGAAGCAACGTGATCATACCAGTGACAGAACTAAAACTGAGTGAGGGGTTCCTCAGGGCTCCGGTCTGGGTCATTGACCATTTACAATTTAAAGGTTTAAAGGCCCTGTGGAGTGTTCTTGTAAACCATCAAACATAAGAGACCAGAGTACCTGTAGAGACCAGAGGACCTGTAGAGACCAGAGTACCTGAACAGGTAGAGGCCAGGGTACCTGTAGAGACCAGAGTACCTGTAGAGACCAGAGTACCTGAACAGGTAGAGACCAGAGTACCTGTATGGACCAGAGTACCTGAACAGGTAAGAGACCAGAGTACCTGTAGAGACCAGGGTACCTGAACAGGTAGAGACCTGAGTACCTGTAGAGACAAGGGTACCTGTAGAGACCAGAGTACCTGAACAGGTAGAGACCAGAGTACCTGTAGAGACCAGAATACCTGAACAGGTAGAGACCCGAGTACCTGTAGAGACTAGAGTACCTGAACAGGTAAGGGTCCAGAGTACCTGTAGAGACCAGAGTACCTCTAGAGATTAGAGTACCTGAACAGGTAGAGACCAGAGTACCTGTAGAGACCAGAGTACCTGAGGTACGTTTATAAATTAATTCTTTATTAATAAATAATTTCCTGTTTTTAATAAACTAATATTAGTTTTGGAGACTTAAAGAGGTGAAGGTAAAACTGGAAGAAGAGAGGAGACGAGGTGAAGCCCCATTTCTCTTCGTCCAATCAGAACTTGGCAGGCAGTCGCTCTTACCCGATTGGCCAGCGGCCGCAGAGCACTGACCGACAGGACGTAGCAGAGGAAGGCGATTGGCCGACGGCGCCAAGAAGCAGGTCGAGACACGCTGCCACTGAGCACGCTCAGACGGCGATGGAGGGCCAAACGGGGCCCCTGGAGCCTGATCATGAGATTCAATGAGATTTAATGAGATACAGGGTGAGACAGGTGAGGGGGGGGGGGGGGGGATAACAGGAGACATGAGGGGACATGAGGGGGAGACATGAGGAGTCATCAGGTGGGAGACATGAGGAGATATGAGGGGGGAGACATGAGGAGACATGAGGGGACATGAGGGGGGAGACATGAGGGGGGAGACATGAGGACACATGAGGGGACATGAGGGGGGAGACATGAGGAGACATGGGGGGGAGACATGAGGGGGGACATGAGGAGACATGAGGGGGGAGACATGAGGAGACATGGGGGGGAGACATGGGGGGGACATGAGGGGACATGAGAGGGAGACATGAGGAGACATGGGGGGGAGACATGAGGGGGGACATGAGGATACATGAGGGCGGAGACATGAGGGGACATGCGGGGGAGACATGAGGGGGGGACATGAGGAGACGTGAGGGGACATGAGGGGGGAGACATGAGGGGACATGAGGGGGGAGACATGAGGAGACATGAGGGGGAGACATGAGGGGGGACATGAGGAGACATGAGGGGGGAGACATGAGGAGACATGGGGGGGAGACATGGGGGGGACATGAGGGGACATGAGAGGGAGACATGAGGAGACATGGGGGGGAGACATGAGGGGGGACATGAGGATACATGAGGGCGGAGACATGAGGGGACATGCGGGGGAGACATGAGGGGGGGACATGAGGAGACGTGAGGGGACATGAGGGGGGAGACATGAGGGGACATGAGGGGGGAGACATGAGGAGACATGAGGGGACATGGGGGGAGACATGAGGGGGGACGTGAGGGGACATGAGAGGACTTGAGGTGGAGACATGAGGGGACATGAGGGGGAGACATGAGGGGGGACATGAGGAGACATGAGGGGGGGACATGAGGAGACATGAGGGGGGACATGAGGAGACATGAGGGGACATGAGGGGGGAGACATGAGAGGGGGACATGAGGGGGGAGACATTAGGGGGGACATGAGGACACATGAGGGGGGAGACATGAGGAGACATGAAGGGGGACATGAGGAGACATGAGGGGGAGAAATGAGGGGACATGAGGGGGGAGACATGAGGGGGGAGACATTAGGGGGGGACATGAGGGGGGACATGAGGAGACATGAAGGGGGGACATGAGGAGACATGAGGGGGGAGAAATGAGGGGACATGAGGGGGGAGACATGAGGAGACATGAGGGGGGAGACATGAGGGGTGAGACATGAGGAGACATGAGGGGGAGACATGAGGGGGGGACATGAGGAGACATGAGGGGACATGAGGGGGGAGACATGAGGAGACATGAGGGGACATGAGGGGGAGACATGAGGGGGGGACATGAGGGGACATGAGGAGGGAGACATGAGGGGGGGAGACATGAGGAGACATGAGGGGGGACATGAGGAGACATGAGGGGTGAGACATGAGGAGACATGAGGGGGGGACATGAGGAGACATGAGGGGGGACATGAGGAGACATGAGGGGGGGACATGAGGAGGTAAAAACAACGATGGGCGTGGACAGGTGTGGAGGGGTGGGGCTTGTATGAGAAGGGCGTGGTGAAGAGGAGGAGGAGCTAATGCTTCACACAGTTGCTAAGTGAGCTACAATAAAGCTAGTAGCAATGCTAACAGTGATGCTAACACAACGTGAGATCTTAAATACAATTAAATCACATCAGATCTACTGATGACCAGAACCAGGACTAGAGGAGAACCAGGACTAGAGGAGAACCAGGACTACAGCAGAACAAGGATCATCAGCTGCAGGACTAGAGGAGAACCAGGACTAGAGCAGAATCAGGACCATCAGCTGCAAGACTAGAGGAAAACCAGGACTACAGGAGAATCAGGACTACAGGAGAACCAGGACTAGAGTCAGTTATATATATATATATATATATATATATATATATATATATATATATATATATATATATATATGTATAAATAGTCTTGAACCTTGTAAAAGTAAACATCATGAACTCTCTTCCCTCAGTGGAAGCTAACTGGGTTAGCAGGTTAGCACAGGATTAGCACTTAAGCTAAAATAGCTGACCTGCTAAACTAGCTGTCGCCACCCCCTCCACACACACACCCACACACACCCCCACACACACACACACACACACACACTAATCCCCTCTCTACCTCTCTCTGTCTGTCTGAACATTTAACTGTTGTTTCTACTTTGATCACCTTCAGGACTTAATATATTATTAATGATTGATTATTGATCAGAATTCCTGCTCTCAATCTTGAAATCTTCTTTTCTTCGTCTCCCACCTGAATCGAGCTGTCGTTCTCATCCTCACTCCTCTGCCTCCTCCTCCTCCCTCATCTTTCTCTCCATTGGCAGCCTGTCGCCGCCGCCACCGCCGCCTCACCTGCCGCAGCAGGTCACGCCGCTGACGCCCGCCGCTGCCACGGTGACGGCGGAGGAACCTTACCATGAATGCTTTGCCGCCGTGGAGACGGGCGGCTGACGACACATAATGCCGTTTAAATATCAACCAAAGAAGAAGAAGAAGCAGACGAGTCTGGTCACGGAGAGCAGAGAAGAAGACGTGACGGAGCGAGACAGAGGTGTTTATAGTGATGAGCCCTGCCTTCCCTTCATTAAGCCCCGCCCACCTGCCCTAAACCCACCCCTCCCCTGTGCAATACAGTCTGCAGAGGGCAAATAAGCAGATTAAATACAGAAACAACATGACTTATAAATTTGTATTGCAATACAAATTATTTAATTTTTATTATGCATGTATTTTTATCGTGTTATTTTTTATATTTTTTTATTTTGAATGTTAATTAGTAAGAAAGAAATTAGAAAAATATTAATTGATGTTACAGTTATATAAACATAGATATATTAATTGTGATATTAATTCATTAAGTCATTTTAAATCATGTTTGGAATAAACAATACATTAGTCATTGTTATGATGTTATATACATATTTATATATTTAAACGCGACAGCACTACTACACAAATGTCTTTTTTTTCTGCCACCAGTTTGGCTCCGCCTACAAAATACGGCACGCTGTTTACAAACACCACAGGGTCTACTTCTTACTCATTGACCAGTCAGACCATATCCTCAGTGAACCAGCCAATCAGGAGGCAGCGAAGCCGTTGAACAGAGGAGGCATGGCCTGAGTGAGGAAGCAATGTGTCAACGTGGCGTACACAGTGACCTCGCCACCATGACATCATTGTCACCGTTCACCCAGTGAATGATGACATCGCTGTCACCTTTCACCCAGTGAACCAATTGAATGTAAGGTCAGTTAACAAAGCTTTTGGCCAACATTTCCTGTAACTTCATAATAAAAGCATTCCGCCTGATGTCAGGGGAAATCTTCTATTGTGAAGGAGCAGCAGGAAATATTTTGATTGCATCAGCAGTAAGACAGAGGTGATCACAGTGATCAAAATGGGATCAGTTGACAGATCAATAAGAACAGAGAGGGGCTCTCTGTCTGGAGACGGCACAGGAGGAGAGGGGAGGAGGAGGAGGAGAAGAAAGAGGAGAAGTAGAAGAAGATGGTGTGTTCTCTCTCACCTGTGTGGGTGTGGCCAGAGGGGGCAGGGCTCCATCTTCTTGTTGGCCGCCCCACTTGTAGTGCTGGTAACCAAGGTAACCACCACCCCCTGACACCAACAGGAGGGGGAGGGGCCAGCGGCGGGGCAGGAAGGTACGACCTGGTGAGATGGAGAGAGCTGATTGGTTTCTGCTGACTGATAGTAAACCAGCTGACGTGGGTGTTGCTGGATCAAGTGAAACCAGCTTGGTGAAATCCAGCGAGCACCTCTGGATGATGTCATGATGATGTCATGAACCCAGACAGGATGGTGTCTGGTAAATTAAGCTTGTGCTGCTTTGGTCTACATTTGGCAGTTTACGAAAAGAAGCTTTGGGTGCTTCTTTTTGTTATTGACAAGGTTACGATGTGGGCGTGTTTATAGTGAAGTTGGTGTGGTTTAACGGGGTTGGCGTGTTTAAGCTGGGAACACCTTGCTGGAGGGGGAGGAGCAGAGGGACTCACCTGTGCTCAGGGCCCTCTGCCGGCTGCAGCTCAGAGAAGAAACTCTGCAAACAAGTAAAACATTCAGTTAAAAACTGCAAAATACATAATAAACGTTTATGTACTTAAAATAATTCTCTGACCGTCTCTGCTTTACTGAAATATTTCAAATAAATGTAATCCCTTTAAATAATTCTGCCATCTCTGTCGTCATCACGAGCAACCAGCCACATGTGACCGTTAAACTCACCTATTCACATGATAAACAGGTAAATATGACACAGCAGGTTAATGTTACCAAAGACAGAAACGTCATCAGTCCGACTCTAACACTCCTCACCTGTCTGACGTCACATTCAAACCGGCGTTTGTACTTTAGACGCGATTTTACGTTAATTTAGTGTAAACTGAACAACCAGGACGCTCTCGCTCTCTCACTCACACACACACACACACACACACACACACACACACACACACACACACACACACACACACACACACACACACAGTCGGCGAAACGATGAATACGTCACAGTCATTTCGTTTCTGCCACGCGACGCCAGAGTGAACATGTCTGACGTCGAGCTGTTCACTATGACGATAAAAACAGTCAAATACCTCCAAGTCTGTCCGCACACCCTCCTGAAGGCCGCCGCCATGTTGTTCCTGCTGGTGACGACGGGACGTCGCGGTAAAACCACGTGTTGCGATTGTTGCCCCGAGTTTAGTCTGTCAGGTAAACCTCGCGTCACGGAAACGCGGCGGGCGTGTTCCTCAGGTTGAGAGATTTAATTTAAGATCTTACTTTCAGTCAAAACAAACTCCATCTGACAGAAAACCCTGAAGGAGAACTCCCATGTGAGCTGCTATGAACGGTCATCGCCGGGAAGCTTCCGCCTGCGAGGTGGACTGAGGGTTTCAAAACCCGCAGTCAAAAGGCTGAACTTCCTCAAACGGCCGCTTGAGGCTCCAAAAACGACTCAATCCCCGAAGACGTTTACAGCAGAAATAAACGGCTACGTTCACACCGCAGGTCTTAATGCGCAATTCCGATTTATGGCTCAAATCCGATTTTTTGTTTGGCTGTTCACATTACCTCTTTAAATGCAGCCTGTCTACGGATTGCTGTGTGAACAGCTCACGCTCCTGAAGTGACCCGCATGCGCAGTTGATCATTGATGACATCACGCCACAGCGGTGTTTACGGAAGCGAACATGGCAACGGCAACCGGTAACGTGGGACTGTATGGCTTCATGCTAAAAACAGTGTGTGGCGGCAGCCGGCAAATTTGTGAGCGGGTGATTGCACGAAGGAGGAAGAGGAGAAATGTAAATGTCATTCATTTACAAAACAGTGCAGCGCGGGTCAGAATGACGTCAAAGTCGCATTAAATGCGACCTGGCTGTTCAGACTGCGGTCGCATTCAAAAAAATCCGATACGTATCCGATTCAGTACCACATTTAAATGTGGCCTGAATCTGATTAGAAAATGTCAGATTCAATGCGACTTGTGCTGTTCACATTGTCAAAAGCAAATCAGATATGGGTCACATATGAGCGAAAAAATCAGATTCAGGTCACTTGTAACTGCGGTGTGAACGTAGCCTAATTTACAGCCTGCAAAAAAACGGGTCTGGCCTCTGTAGCTATTCAAGCTTAATTGATGAGGACTGAAGATGATCAATAACTGTCCAATGACTCTGATCAATAATAAAGTGGCACATTTCCGTGAGCAGAAACAAACTTTATTTGTTCCAAAAATAGACACATTTCCAGCAGAAATATATATATTACACTTTAAAAACTGCACTTCACCACTAGTACTACGGAGTACTCAAATAATACTACAGAGTACTCGGATAGTACTACAGAGTGCTGCAGTGAAGTCTATTCATATTTCATGAAAACACAAAATGAAAACCATAATAATGAAGCCACTCTCCCTGCTGTTGGTGTGTTCTCCTGACAGATCACCTGTTAAAAAACTAGTAAAAATATTAAATATTCCAGAAGATTCACAGTTAAACAGTCTAGACTGTAAAAAAAATAAAACAAAGACAAACAAAAGGAATCAAGTGCACCGCAAACCAAAAAGTAAAAACCCCAGGGCAGGCGTGCTAGCAGCTCTGTTTATTTGGCCTTTGCTCGGCTGACAGGAAATGACATCACAGCTCACACCTCCAGGCCTTGCCGTGTCAGGAAGTCTTCGAGCGCACTCAGTCGCTCCACCAGCATCACGTCCAGGTCAGCGTCGTCGTCGTCACCAGGGCCGCCGCCATGGCAATGCCGCCGAGCCGCCACCCGTTTCCTGGGCACCATGGCAACAGGGAGTCCCGCCCCTAATACAGACAAAGTTTCTTTAAAATGTTTTTTATATTTAAAGATTCAAAATCCGACATCAATCAGAACTCTCTGGGGGAGATGCCGCCAACCTTCGTGAACTACATTTCCCAGCTTACCTTGTGGTCTCTTCCTCTTCCTGGGCTGAGTGAAGTCAGGGAAGAGGAGGAGCCTGCGCCTCCTCTGCTGACCAATAAGGAGCAGGGCGCCGTCCTTCTCCCGAGGCTCCTCAAAGATCGTCTCCAGACTCCTGCAGGGTGACAGAAAGCATGCTGGGAGACGTAGTTTGTACAGCACACTTAGAGAAATTCTGTTTTGTGTTCTTGGGATTTGTAGTTTTTACTGTGTTTTATTATTAGGTTTTTGTAGAATTTGGGACTTTTACCTGTTTGTTGTGGGGGATTTGTAGTTCTTGTTTGTGTAAATCTCCTCCAGACTGAACTCTTTCTTCTTTAACCTGGAAAAAAACTTAGATTTTAATATTTTAACCTTTTTCCTCAGATTTTCTTTTCATTTGCTCCTCCTGCCTCCCCTATCTGACCTTTTGACCTTTGGTAGTCCCATCGGCGTGAGCGGCGTTTCCCGCGGTGACGCCCGGCGGATTCTTATTTGTGAGACTCGTTTACAACGCTGAGAAAACAATTACACAGAGATTTAGAGAAATATTTGGGAAGGACTGAAGAAGTGAATATTAATCCGCAGAAAAAAATTATACAAACAGAAAAAATGTAAACAACTGTAACCAATTTTTTTTTAAAGTGAGAAACTTTGACAAGAACAAAAACCCCACCTCTCCATTTGTGCTGAGAAACTCTGCGCTCGCCTCTGATTGGCTGACGGCAAGTGGCACAGGCAGCCCATTGGCTGAACACAGGGGGAGGGGCAGAAGTCGTCGCCGGGGCAGATGGAGGCTGCGGGAGCTATGATTGGCTCGCTGCTTCTGCTGTTGTCGGGCAGAAAAGGTTGGACTGCAAAACAGACACGGAATATAATAATTAAGAAATCCTGGCAAACATCTGTACAGTTACCAGTAACAAACACTTCTTTGATCCCGACTGAATTCCACGTCTGAGGTCGGTCAGTTTAACGGCCCGTAGCTCGTCCTGCTGACATTAAAGCAGGGACTAAATGAGTAATTTATGAATATGCATATGTGTAATTACCTCGGTAAAGGCGTTCGCACGTAACTGCAAAGACGAAACATTTGTGAGATTTAGTCCTTTTAAAGTGTTTCATCATAACAGCTGTTAAAATTTTTTTTTCATTGACAGATTAAAAATATGTATATATAAACGCTATAATGTTCATATATTAATAACCACAGTCACAATGAATATTAATGAGGGTTCATTTAAATACAACCAACCAGTGGTCGCTGCTCAGACTGGGCGGGGCCGTCCAGTCCTTCAGGCACCGCAGGGGACTCCCACAAGCCCCGCCCCTCACAGTCTCTGACATGGTCTCCACGGCAACCGCTGACAGCCGCAGCATGGGGGCGGGGCTAAAGGAGGAGGAAGAGGAAGATACGTGCCATGTCTGGAAAGCACCGTGATGGGAGGAGAGAGAGAGGGCCGAGGTGAAGTCAGAGAAACGCCATTGGCCTGAAGAGATGTTGAGTGATTCTGATTGGCTGCAGGTCAGATCACTCTGGGCTGAGTGCAGGAGGTGCAAGGCATGCTGGGAAGAGGAGCTATGGAGGAAAGTAGGAGAAATGTATAGTTTATGAATATTAAAGTTTTCATTACTATAATAAATAAACTATAAATAAACGATTAATTAATTACACTTGTATCAATTTATTACAATAGAAGCAATTATTATTAATATCATTTATAGTTGATTTAAATATATATAAACTTTAAATACATAATGAAATATTTTAGATTAATACTTTATATTTCAATTACCGGTATGTTAAATATTACAGGATTACAGATAATTTAAAAACCAATGTACTCAATCTAATAAATCTAGTTTTTAAATGTACTACTAACTCATATTCTACATTTATTTGTCTTTTTTATGTAATTTAATTTAAATCCTTAAATAAATAAAACAAACCTGTGCGGCTGCGCTCCGTAACCGTTCTGCCCGACGACGAGTGCTTTCTCTGATTGGCCGGCTCCGCCCCCTTCTCTTCTTCTGTGTTTCCTGTGGTTGAATTTGTGCAGAGTGAGTGGCGCCTCCTCCCCTGCTCCTCCTCTAAAGGAGACCGCCATACGCCCCACAAACCTCCCAGCATCCTCCTCATCTTCTCCTCGCTTTTCTGCAAAAGTACTTCTCTCTCTTCCTCTGTGATTCTTCCTCCTCTTCCTACCCTCTTCCTCCTCCTCCTCCTCCTCCTCTCCTTTGCCCCTCCTCCACTGTTCTGATTGGCTCAAACTAGAGGAAAAAGGAAGTGCGGGTGAGTCCTCGCAGTCTGATGAAGATGATGATGAAGAGGAGATGGTAACAGGTGGACGGTGGACGGGGCTATACGAGGGGGCGGGGCTATGTGAGGGGGCGGGGCTGAAGCTGACCGAACCTAAGAAGAAAGAAAATAGGTTTAGTCGTCATTATCTTGTGTTTCACGTATAAATGTACATTTAAAGTTCTCATCACAGTCAGACCTGTCTGGTAGGTTGCCATGGTAACATACCCCCCCCCCCCAATACTGTCTGGTCCCCAGAGGTCTAGATAGTAGCCCACATGAGTCCAGACCAGACTATATGGAGAAACCAGAGACTGTCTGTGGTCCAAACAACCTGGCTCGTTGCTTCATGTTTGGTGATTTAGAGATTTAACTCTCTGATCAGGGAGACACAACTCACCAGGAGAACAGGCTGCTCCTCCTTCTCCTCCAATCTGCCTGCTCCTCTTCTTCGTCCTCTTCCTCCTGCTACTCCTCTCCAGAGAGTCCAGACGACGACCGAGGGAGGCCAGAGCTCCTCGCAGGAGGCGTCGCACCTCCAACCGGTGAGCTGAGAGGAGGCGAGGTAGCAGGGAGGAACAGGGACAGCTGGGAGGAGGAGGAGGAGGAGGAGGAAGAGATGGAGAAACTGATGGAGGATGAAGAGAAAGGGGGGATGGAGGGAGAGGGGGAGAAGAAGGAGGAGGAGAACAAATGGCTGACGTATAAGGAGTCAGAAAGACAGCAGGAGGTGGAGGAGGAGGAGAAACATGAGAAGAAGAGTTGGGATAAAGGAGAGGAGGAAGAGGAGCAGAAGAAGAAGGAGGAGGATCCTGGGGAGGAGGTAAAGGAGAAGAAGAGACAGAAGCAGGTGGAGTACGAACAGAATGAGGAGACAACAAAGAAGGAGGTGAACGACGGAGGAATGTAGAAGGTGGAGGAGAAACAGAAGAAGGAGTAGGAAGGTTGGAGGAGGAAGAAGACCGAAGAGGAGGGTGAAAACGAGGAAGAAAAAAGGGAGCTACAGAAGGAGGACGTGAAATAAAAGGAGTGGAAGAGACAGAAGGAGGAGTGGGAGGAGACGGAGGTGGGGGAAGGAGGGATGGAGGGACCAGAGGAGAGGAAGAAAATACAGGAGGACGAGTGGAAAGAAGAGGAGGAGGAGCAGGAGAAAGGAGGGACACAGGAGGAGGAGCAGAGCAAGTTGGAGGAGAGGAGAAGAAGGAGGAGGGAGGAGTTAGTGAAGGAGCAGAGGAAGAAGAGAAGGCACAGAGAGGAGGAGGAGGAGAGGAAGGTGAAGAGGAAGACGAGCTCCAAGGAGGCGCAGGAGGAGAGAAAACTTCTGGAGGAGGAGAAACAGCAGTCAGTACTCTCTCACCAACTGTGAATGTAAGCATAATGTCTCTCGCCCAAATCTCACTTCAAACATGAAAAACCTTCATGAATATACTAAAACTAATCAATAAAACACATAATAATACAATAATATATAAATAGGACAAATAGTAAAGATTAAGTTATAAATATGATAAATGTTTAACAATAAAACATTTATGCTACTTAATTAAAGGAAATAAAATAAAAATCAACGCACCTGTTTGTGTGCCGTCATCGTCTCCCTCATCGGCCAATGGGAGAGCAGGAGGCGGAGTCACTGCTGCCAAGCCCCGCCCCCGGTCATCACCCTCACTCAATGTCAGCGGGCGAGTGAGCATGACTGACCTGAGAGAGAGAGAGAGAGAGAGAGAGATGTTTACAAATACATGACAAAAATAATCATCAAAATAGATTCCAGAGGGGTATTCCACCAAACTCGCTAATTAAGGCGGCGCTTACCTGGTTAAGCCTGGTTAGAATTAACGCCAACTTGAGGCTAAATCCATTCCATTAATGCATTTCAGCCGCGCCTTGTTGAGGCTAATTCAAGCCAGGTTAACGTTGTCTTGTGTTACGCCGTTCATGGGATATAAAGCCAGCCCAGAACCGTGAATGTCGAATCATCGAGAAAATGGCAGAAAAGACCAGAGCAAAAAATATTGATGGAACTGTGCGAGGAGTACAAACCCATCATAACCAAAAAAGGGAATACTGTAGTGATCAATAAAATCGCGAGGCTGCTTGGGCAAGAATTGCCGAGCGATTAAATGCGTAAGTACCGTCAAGAGTAACACGTTCTAATATAATACTGTCAAGGATTTCTTGAATGTGAGGATAGTGTAGACTGAGTTTTAGTGTGAAGTATTTCTCTCTCTCTCTCCTTCTCTCTCTTTTTAGATAGGCCTAGTAATGCATCTACATTGACCAACACATTTATCTTAACAGAAGTAACAGAAGTGGTTTGGGGGAAAAAAGGACCAAAATCATAGTTAAAGTAAAAATGTTGGTCTAATTCTCTTATCTAAAGACAATTATGCAAGCAAAAAAAAAATATATACAGTATATATGAAACGTCTTTGCCGGGTTGTGAACCCACCACTCACCCAACTGGGGAATGAACAACATGTAAAATACATGTATTTAGATAATAAAATGGCCAGTCGGTGTTCAGGAAATAAACGATTTATTCATATTTTTTTAATTGCAAGCATGTATTCTTAGACACTTGATGAAAATATAGTCTGTTTGTACTTCATGTAATTTTGGTCATTTTTGGTCTTTCACGTGGCGAAATGACGAGGACTAGGCTTGGCGGAACCTTCTGCTGGTACAGTTGTTTCCGACAGACGGACTTCTCTGATGGAGAAGGGAGGAGGGACAAGAGGGGAGGAAGCAGAGTAAAGAAGAGAAGGAGTTAGAGAAGATGGAGGAGTCAGTGAAGGAGCAGAGGAAGAAGAGAGGGCATAAGAGGAGGAGAGGAAGAGGAGCTCCAAGGAGCAGGAGGAGAGAAAGCACTGAATGTAAACTAAAAGTCACAGAAATTACAATTGTATTCCAAAAAATAAAAGCAAAAACATTATTTGTCAACATGTCTTTTAAGAGATTTAAGACAACAACAAAAAACATGTTTATGAATGCAAAGTTCATGCCACGTTCTCTCGCGAGATTTCACCAATTGCTGCTGGAAAATCCCAGAAATCTCTGTAAATCTAACTCTAACCGTGTTTCGCTGGCAGCTGATTAACGGGAGATCACCACGGTTTCATCCCGTGATGGCGGGATTCTGCGTGACGTAACACAGGGGGAGTTCGAGGAAGCGGGAATGTTGCGGGTCGAAGTCAGGTTAAAACGGGATTTGGGGCACATAAAAGGACAGCGCTCTAGCTAGCAGCGGCTAGCTGCCGTTAGCAGGCTTTGCTGTGTGTGTAGCAGCCAACCGGGACATTTTAACTGGTTCGTTATTACCTTTTTGACGCCCGTGGGTCCGTTATTCTCCGTTAAATCCTAATATCTCTCATTTTAGGTGGTTTACCGGCTGGAAAGTGCCGAATCTGTCCGGTATTTCCAGAGGAATCGGTGCCTCTGTTATCACCGCAGACCGGCGTCAAGTTAACGGAACCCACACCCCGGGACGTCCGGTGGGACTATCAAAATAAAAGACCCTGAGCGACAGGATAGCCAAACGAAATGATAATCACACGGAAAGATTAAAACAACCTTTCAAATTAAAGCACATAATGGAAATGGCTTCCGGAGTGAGGACTATTTTCAAAGTAAAAGCGCGCAGATCGAAAAACATGGAAACTCAAAGGACATACAACGCTCACATATTATAATTATTATAAATTAATGTATGCATGTTTCTGATTGGTCAGATGCTGTCAAACTGAAGGTATGGTGGACTCTCCTCGTAGTCCAGGACTCGTGAGTCAGTGTGGGTGTACGGCTGTTATTGTCCAATCAGGGTGCAGCTCTTTGACTCATTTAAGATACATTTTAATAATTTTATAAAGTTTAAAAAAAATAGAATTTTGAAAAAATGTTCAAACATTAAGTTGTTTGTGTCTTTAAATAGACTAGTTATATAAATGAGGCCATTTAGAGTTCAGTATCTCTCTCTACACCTGCTGTTTGTTTCCATGGAAACAGCAGTAAAATGTAATTAGTAATCTGATTACCTTCACCAGCAACCTGTAAATCAGTAATCTGATTACATTCCTACAACAGAAACAAACATCCATGACATGAGAAAATAAATCAGCTGATTTGTTTTTAAGATTATTTTTTTATTTTCTTAGAAAAACAGACACAAGGTCCGCCCCTCCATTCAAAAACAGGAAAACAAAAAGTTTTAATCTTCAATTTTTCTTTTCAATGCTGTCACAGATCACCGTAACCTGCTGCTGATCAACAGAAACTAAAACTGATCAGCTGGAGGTTTGGTCACCACGGTAACAATTAATCAGAAGAAAAGAGGAAATTGTACTAAAACAGGAAGCAGATATCCATTAAATGTGTGGGAAAAAAAGCAAGCGCGGAGGAGGCGTCGACAGCGATAGGAGTAAAAAAACCTGAAAACTTTATTGTTTAAGTGAAGAAAATGTAAATAAATAAAATATAATGAGATACACTTGATGTTTACAGCTCAGTCGATGTGCAGGAAGTAAAATAAACAATAAAAATAAAAAAATAAATAAATGAATGCAAATTTATATTTAACATGAAAGAGAAAAAAATGAGATGAGAGAAACATCTGGAGGAAGTCAAACTTTTCTTCTTCGAGGGTTTTTAAAAGATCTGCTCACATTTATTTTGAAGGATTTTTACTCATGAAAATAAAATAACCCTGTTTCCTGTTGTTCAAACAGGCGATTCACAGAGAGGATTCTGGGAAAATGTGACATAGGACGTTCAAGAGAAACTACAGCGTCAGAAACATGACGACATCGTGTAGCATGCGCCTTCCTGTGCTGTGATGTCACTTCCCATGTCAAACGGGATCGTCAAAATAAATGTTTGACAAAACGCAAGATTTTTTCATTTTTACTGTTTTTTTTATTTGCATAAAAAATGATGCAGCTGATGACATCACGTTGCTTGTTTAATTTATTATTAATAATTTTAAACCCCAAAAAAGGAAACCAGAAAAAAAAAAACTGTCAAAATAAAAGCTCCTGCAGGCTGCCAGGATATGACATCATCAGATCACCTGCGGTACCGCCCCCTCTCCTTGTCTCTCTCCCTCTCTCGGTCTCTGTCCCTCGCTCGGTCTCGCTCTCTCTCCCGGCGCGGTCCGCCACGCTCGCGCTCA
>NC_139930.1:16374420-16457148 GCF_963514095.1 Eutrigla gurnardus
ATCAGACCGTTGGGGAACGTACGAACAACGAGGACACGGGAACGCTACCGCTCACCTTCGCTTTAGCCAGAGAAACGTTCTCGTGGTTGTTGCTCTTTATCAGGAAGAATCTGGCGTCTCGCAGGATGTAGCGCAGTTTACTGGTGGGATCTGGAACAACACCAGTGTAATCAGATTACTCTGAGGAACACTATCCGGATGTAATTGGATTACATTAGAAGAAAAAAGAAGAAGGGTTCCTTACTCTCCATCCCTTTACGAACAGCTCGGACTGACGATGATAGCTTCTCCTGCTTCTTCTCCGAACCTTTCAAAATAAAAGCATATATATATATATATATATATATATATATATATATATATATATGTGTGTGTGTGTGTGTATATGTATATATATAATTATTTTTTCTTTTATTATAATTTTTTTTTTTAAGAAATTATGTATATACAGTATGTTGTGCTGTATAATGTACTCCAATTTCAATAAAAATATGAATAAAAAAAGACTTAAACAAATCCTAACAATAATAAAGAAACCCAAAATACAGAGAGAAAGCTACAGTTACAAAGTAGCGATGAACGTGTCATAAAAACTGATACTGTTGGTGTTTTTGGAAAGCATCGATAATGTCGTCGTTGTCATGGTTACCTGAGGCCTCGGAGCCGGAGCCCGAGTGCACTGACTCGCCATCGTCCGTGAAGCTGACAGAGGAGGCGGAGCGCGAGTCGCCGGCCTCGCTGCGAGTGTCGTAGTCGTTTCCCTCACCACCGCCGCGACGCTCGTACTCCTCATCCTCCTTCTCTCCTTCCTCTTCCTCCTCCTCCTCCTCTTCCTCCATGCCCTCCTCCTCGTCCTCGTCGTCCTCCTCCTCGTCCTCTTCTTCCTCGTCCTCTACGTGGGAGGCGGCGGGGGACGAGCTTCCCGTTCCCTGCTCGGAGCCATACTCTGCTGCCTCTCCCTCTGATTGGTTGCCCTGTTCATGGGGGGCGGGGCTTCCCCGGTGCAGCTTCTGCAGACAAACAGGAAGTGAACATGATTCACTGTCGAACTGAAAGGTGATGTGTAAATGTACTGTGTGTAAGTAAGTAAGTACACATATGAGTAGTAGTAGTAGTATCAATACCTGGCTCAGACCCTCCGGGACTCTCTGGGACTCTCGGCGCCGGACTTCCTCTCCCCCGCGGCTCCTGGGAGCCCCGTCTCGGGGCCCTCGCCAACCCTTTCGCTCCTCGTAGTACTCATGGCGGTAGCTGGTGGCGGCATGGCGGGCACGGGGGCTGGATGCCGCCTTCTTAGAGGAGGAGGAGGAAGAGAGAGGTGGGCCCGGGGCTCTTTTATTGGAGGAGGATGACCTGGTGGGGGCATGGCTTGTGGATGGGCGGAGCCTTTTCAGATCCTGGCTGCCAGAGCGCTCACTCTTCCTCTTGGTTCCTGACAGACAGAACGGAGGGTTTACATGTGATGGACAACACTGCTGCTGAAGTAGTATTATCAGTAGTACCAGTACTAGTATTATGCTTGGTACCAATAGCAGTAGAAGTACCTTTCTTGTCGCTGACGGCATGCTCAGTCTCTGGGTTGTAATAGTAGTATTATCAGTAGTATTACCAGTAGTATTATCAGCAGTAGAAGTACCTTTCTTGTCGCTGACAGCCCGCTCAGTCTCGGGGTTGTACTAGTAGTATTATCAGTAGTACCAGTACTAGTATTATGCTTGGTACCAATAGCAGTAGAAGTACCTTTCTTGTCGCTGACGGCATGCTCAGTCTCTGGGTTGTAATAGTAGTATTATCAGTAGTATTACCAGTAGTATTATCAGCAGTAGAAGTACCTTTCTTGTCGCTGACAGCCCGCTCAGTCTCGGGGTTGTACTAGTAGTATTATCAGTAGTATTACCAGTAGTACTATCAGCAGTAGAAGTACCTTTCTTGTTGCTGACGGCCCGCTTAGTCTCTGGGTTGTACTAGTAGTATTATCAGTAGTATTACCAGTAGTATTATCAGCAGTACAAGTACCTTTTTTGTCGCTGACAGCCCGCTCAGTCTCGGGGTTGGACAAGTAGAATGATCAGTAGTATTAACAGTAGTATGATCAGCAGTAGAAGTACCTTTCTTGTCGCTGACAGCCCGCTCAGTCTCGGGGTTATACAGCTCATCATCCTGATCTGGAGCTTCAGTCAGAATATCTTCCAGAACGTTCAACTCTCCGTCTGAAACAACAAAACCACAGAGTTTTACTTTACGACGTCACACTACAACGTGACATAAACATCATAGATCACCAAGCGGGTACTATAACATATTACTAAGGAACAAGCCAGGTTGTCTAAAATATACATTTATGGTAGGTGTGCTGTTAGGTAGGTGTGCCATTTTCAAACAGGGAAGGAAACCCCGTCTTATTTATTTGGATTAGTATGTTTTATTAAAAGGTTTAAAAAACACAGATCTAAACATCCAGGGACTTGATGTTTGGTCTGAATCTCCTTGTTTAGAAGATAAAACGTGAGAAAAATAGGGAGACTGTCTTCAATTAGAGCAACCAACTCAACAGAATGGTGGTGGATGTAATTCTCAGTTTATTCCGATTACCATTATCGTTATTTATAATATGAGAAATTGCAGCTCTCGACTTGTGTCGCATTTAGACCACTGAAACTACTAAAAGATTATTTTCATCAGCAATGAATATATATCAACAGTTTGGGATTCATCCTGAGATTACTTCTGTTATGATATGACACTATAAATAAAATGTTAAAATAAATAAACGTCTCATAGTCTCCAGCATGACGTCAGTTTACTGAGATATAAAAGTGGAGGTTTTAAATTGACTTATTTAATTTAAACTACTCAATTGACTAACGGTTTCATCTGAGAGGTGGATATGACCATATAATCAACGTGTATTAAAAGGGGGAAGGAAGTCTGTGTTCTACGACACAGCGTGATGGAAATCTAACAAAACAACAACAGAAGGACACATTATCCACATGCTGCTCTCAATATCATGACGTCTTCATTAATCAATCAAATCCGGGACTCATCCGAACACCACAAAGATTCAGAAAACGGCGCCTGGACACAAAAACTAACTTTCAGAACGTAGACGCTAAATCTGTAATTTTATGAACGGAGTCTGGTGTCAGCGGCGAGGTTAGCCGCAGCAGCTAACACGCCGTAATGAATGGAAACCAGACACCCGCAGCGGGTATTTAACACGCTGACGCGGGAACCGGTCACCAGCCACCGACTCACATGCTTATCGATAACGTATCAACGAACACGCAGATGGTTTGATCCGCAGACGAACGGCTAGAAAAACCTCAACAGAACAAACATAGCAGACTGATGCTAACGGCTAAATGCTGCTAACAAAGCAGCCCCGCTCGCGCCTCACCTTTGTCGTCGCGCCGGTCGGCCGCCATCACCGCCGCTGTGACGTGCCCCTGCCTCGCGCTCGGATAAAGCTACTGATAAAAACAACAGTTTGTTGTTGGACTCAAACACGAAATAATCAGAAAAGTAGACTGAAGCAGCTCAACGGGGGGAAAATGGCGGACCGATGTCTGTTGTTGCAGTAGCTTGTTCTTCTAGTGGTGGTGGAGGAGCAGCGTCCGACTGAACTATCGCCCCCTGTCGGACCGGAGGACTGATTGCGATGTTCTTTTTCTATAGAACCAAACGGAGAATCTAGAATTATGTCAGCCATAAAAAAAAAGACAAATTAATCTGTATTTTGGAATAAACACAAAAACAGTTGTATTTTTATTTCATTTTGCATCAGCAGCAACAAAATCACATATCTCGGTAGTGGATGAGCCTTGGGTCCAGTGGTGTGGTGGTAGTTGATGAGGTGGGTGTACTGCTAGGTAGATGGGTAGGTTACAGAGGAGGAAGTGGGTATACTCTCCCATATATTCCAATGGCTTTCTGGCTGATAGGTGGGTATACTGTAAACCACCAGAAAAAAGAAGTGGGTATACCCTGTATACCTGAGTATACCCTCCACTACACCACTGCTTGGGTCCTAGGTGGGTAAGCTTAGCCATGTTAAAAAACAAACACTTCATAAACATAGACCGAGAAGGAAGTGACCATATTTGGACTTTGGAGGAGCGACGGGTGGTTGGTTGAGTGTTTCTCTCTCTCATATTAAAGGACTGAAACCCTTGGAAAATCAAAACGCAGTGGAACTGTTTTTTACCAATTAAAAAAAAAAAAAACTCGCCTTTTTAAGTGTATATATTGTAAAAATTCCTATTATTTAATTTTCCTATATTTTCAACCGTCTTTAATCACACGCTCCTTTGTGGTAATGTTGTGATCTTGATGTCAATGAAAACGGTTTATCAAAAACATAACACAACGTGTAAATACGAAGAACTTCAACATTGTGGGACTCTTGTTTTGAAAATACCATAGAGGAAGTGCTTCGTGTTGTCTCGGAGCAGCTTCTGTCAGACCGGAAGTCCACGTCAGTGCTGAGACCAGACCTGGGGACAAACTTAAACCTGAACGCGCTCGACTCTAAACTCCTTTTAAATTAATACGATTCTTTTTCTGTTGGAGCCAGAATGGCGGACGACGCCACGCGTAGGGCCGTGTCCCAGATCCCGCTGCTGAAGACGCACGCGGGGCCGCGGGACCGCGCGCTGTGGCCGCAGCGGCTGAAGGAGGAGTACCAGGCGCTGATCCACTTCGTGGAGCAGAACAAGGCGGCGGACAACGACTGGTTCCGCCTGGAGTCCAACGCCGACGGCACGCGCTGGACCGGCATGTGCTGGTTCATCCACGAGCTGCTGCGCTACGAGTTCCAGCTGGAGTTTGACATCCCCGTGACGTACCCGGACACGGCGCCCGAGGTCGCGGTCCCGGAGCTGGACGGGAAGACCGCGAAGATGTACCGGGGCGGCAGGATCTGCCTGACCGAACACTTCGCGCCGCTGTGGGCCCGGAACGCGCCGCGCTTCGGCCTCGCGCACCTGATGGCTCTGGGACTCGGACCGTGGCTCGCCGTGGAGATCCCGGACCTGATCAACAAGGGACAGGTGGTCCACAGGGAGCAGCAGCACGAGGCGGCGGCGGAGTGACGTCACTGCGCGAGACGCTGGAGAGACTCAAACACTGAAGCCTGACTGAAAACCGTTTCAGTGAGTTCGGAGTAAAAATGATGGAAAATGCACGGAGTCTGGTGGAGGCACTGAAACCAGGATCCAACTGGAAAAACAAATTACTCTATTAAAGATGAAATAAACGGCTGATTGATGGGAGTTTATGCTTAAATAATTTGTGATATAATGTATAGAATAACAAGTAAAACGGACAAAATTATGGAAAAATAAAATCTGGCCGATTATTTAAAAAAAAAAAGGAAAAAAAAAGTCAACTATTTGAGCTTCACACCAGAATCCACATGGATCCAGATTCAAGGGTAAGAGCGCTCTGCCGCTTATGTTCATCAGATCCAGCCGTTGCTCCTCCATTGTCCAAATATGGTCACTCCCTTTTAAGGCTGAGTTATGCTTCCGCGTCGACACAACGCAAGGGGGCTTGCGGACCCCTTACGTCCTTGTGGACCCCCCTTACGTCCAACGCAAGGGCCTGACGTGTGCCTCCCAAAAATCCTAGACGCGCGTCGAGGCGACGCAACACCAACGCAGCGGCATTGGCTGTGATTGGTCCGCTAACTACATCCGCTGGAGACCGCTATCCGGTTTCCACTCATAAACACCGCCATTTAAACTTTTAAAGGGCTACTTTTGTTTGCACTTCGTTTTATTGTTTGCACCTTGTCGCTTTTGCACAAAGAAATAAAACACCAAGTTCTGAAAAATTGTGGACGTTTAAAGCCGGAAAGTAAACAAATAGGCTATAACGAGGCTAACGACGATATACGTCAAGAGTCTCGGTCGGTCGGTCAGTCTTTACAAAAAACATAGCGCCCTTTCCCGGTGTGGCATTGAATTACATTTCGACACGTAAACCCAACGCAGAACCATCACGGTCTCCCAGCAACTGCGTGGCCGTTGCGTTGCCGTTGCATGATCACTACGCGGAAGCATAATCAGGGCTTTACTGGTTGTTAAGAATCCAAAAAGCCGAACTGGAGGCTTCAACAGTCCGCGGGTGACGTCGCCATGACTACGTTGCTCCCACCGCTCTTCATGCCGACACTAGTTTACGTCTACACCTGACTGTGTGTGATGAATTAAACACAATACCAACGCATACTTGTACTTAATACTGGACTTCAGAGTATACAGTGAAACCATTATTTTTTATTAGTTATTATAAGTTGATGACGTCTGCAGAAAATTTCCAGATAAATAAAAAATGTGCTTGTTTTACTGTTTTTTTCCACTTTACTTTATTTTGTAGTTCCAGGGTTGATTTAAATTTTTCAGTCAGGTTTTTTTTTCTCAGTAAACTTGGATAAGCTCCGCCCACTCCGCCAGAGGCCACACCCCGTTTTCCTGCACGTTGCTAGGCGACGTCTTCCAGTCCCAGCTTCTCACCTGGACACTCCAGGTGGCGCCATAGTTCGCCGTCACGTAGTCGAGCGTTTCACACGGAACGCGAACTTTCAGCTCCAGAAGCTCCGCCCAGCACAACGCGAAGCGAGGGAAGACGTACCTGATGGAAAAAACTTTATTTAGAACAAATAGTTCCACACGGGTACTTTCAAAATAAAACACAGTGACAGAACTCAACTAAATCATGAACCTTTTAAAAACAAGTGAGTAATTACTTATTTAATATTACACATAATTTAGTAGAATCAACATGAACTGATTATGTTCATTTAACAAACTCATACACTAAAATATCTCAATACGTTTATATTTTTTTATTAAATTAAATGAATCCCGGTATGCAAGAAACTATAATATATATCCGATAGGAATACATGAGGAAAAAAAACAAGATTTTGGATGACTTTTAAAAAAACAATCTAATGATAAAGAATTAACGAAAAATAGAAAATAAAATGACAGGATATGAATTAAGGGGTGGGATTAAATACGTGTTTACTTCTTCCAACTCCTTTTCAGACATGTAAAAAAAAAGTTATTCATACATCTCTTTGCTTTCTAGTTAATGTAATATTGTATTTTCTGTATGAAGCTTTCTGGATTTATTTTGATCATGTTTGAATTAAAAAATCTAAATTTAAAATCTTTATTAACTTTTAATCATCACAGTCCTTATTAGATTATTAGTATTTTACACTTTGAACTGTCGGTTTTAATTTATTTCACGTGTCTTCACATTACTTCTACTGTGGAAATAATAAATAAATGTCATAATGAAGTTACTGAATGTGAAGTAAAAATCAAACGTATGTACTTGAACTTCCTGCCGCTCTTCGCCTGCGTCCCTCCGTTCCAGACGACGTCTCCGTCCTCGTAGAAGAAGAAAACGTCCAGTTTCACGTCGTCACCCAAGAAGGAAAGTTCCAGACTGTCTTCCACCTGCCCTTCAAAATAAAACGCAGCCATGAAACGAATATAAAACGGAGAGAAACGGGAACAAAGAGGAGTTTTCACCTTGCCAAACTTGTGTTTGAGCAACAGTCCGGCGTCCCTGAACGCAGCGACGATGTCCGACCGGAAGTCCGCGACGAAGACGCCAATGTCCACGTCCCGACTGTACGAGATGACGCTGCACTGCCTGAACCAGCCTGCAGGGGGTGGACATGTTTTATTGTTTTATCACTAATAACGGATGAGGAGCGTTGCCAAGGTAACTGACGTTTACCCAGACACGTGCCGCTGCTGAGCCAGAACGGGACATCAAGCTGAGTGAGCGTCCTCGACGCCAGATGAAGCAATGACTTCACTTTCCTCCGGAAGTCCACGGCCTCCGGAGACGCGTCATCAGGGTAGAGCTGCACCCGCTCACAACAGAGGGAGGGAGGGAGAGAGAGGGAGGAGGGGGAGAGAGATTTAGTTTGGGTTATTTATATTTGTCCAGGCTTAATTTCATTTGACCAAAATGTAAACAAATTGATAAACTTGAAAATAATTGGTCCTCTACACGTTCAGATCAGATCCAGGGAAGTGACGTCGGCCTGAGCTAGCCGCCAGATAAACCGTTGCCATGGTGACGGCCATGTGGAGGCAAAAAGGTAAAAAGCCGCGTCTGACCTGCAGGAAGTTGCGGGCATCACGGTAACGGCACTCCAGGAAGCGAGCCTGCCGCTGCTCGGACAGGAAACGTGAAATGTTGCGTGGGATTCGAATGTCGAGGCCGTCCAGGAGGGTCAGGACCAGCTCCGGCCTGCGCGCACACACACACACACACACACACACACACATGAGAATCTGGTCTCTGGAGGACTGGATGGAAACACCTGAAGGTGGTCTAACCTGTCGTACGCTCCGGCATGCCGTCCGTAGTCAAGCTGTTTGAAGGGAGCGAAGCTTCGGTCCACGTTGGCTTTGAGGCGCAACTCGCCGTGCCACAGATAGTTCCCACTGCGCTCGTACAGGAAGACCACCTGGGACAAAGAGAGAGGGTCCAGAGACCAAACCAGACTATGTGGAGAAACCAGAGAGTGTCTGTGGTCCCCCAGAGGCCTAGATAGTAGCTCACGAGTCCAGAGACCAGACCAGACTATGTGGAGTTATTTTAGCATCCTTTTCATCTGGTTATTGACACCATTAAACACAAATGCATCATCACACTGTTATGTGGCTCCTCCCACCTGTATGATGTAACCATTGAGACGGAACAGGATGTGGAGGGGGATCTCCTCTCCTGATAGGGTGTCCAGACTGGCCAATCGCGGGTCTTCTCCTCGCAGCTCCAGATGCTCAAAGCCTTTCTGTTCGGCAGCCAATAGGAATCCAGGCTGACGGACGAAACAGGAAAACATATTAGTGGATAAGAGATAATTTGAAACCACTGGACTCTGGATTTTCCCACTTCCTCCCTCGCACAGTCACCTCATACTTCCACAAGTTGGCATACAGCGCAAAGGATGTGACTGGCTGGCCGGTGCACAGGAAGCTGCAGTGAGGCTCGTGCACCAGCCGGTCACGCTGCCGCAAAGCATCATGGGAGAGTAGCGTCAGGGCCGCGGTGTCTGCGAGGAACAGCGGCAGCCCGAAGCGATGAGCTAATGCCAGAAACTTCTTCACTGTTTGCTGCGGAGACCAAAGAGCATGAGAGAGAAGGGTGGTTACTATGGCAACATCAGACATAACAGCAACATTTCAAAATAAAAGCAGGTTTCTTCTTTCATCACTAATGAGAGCACCGCTAACAACAGTGATGTTGTCAATGATGCCAACAGTGAGGCTAACACTAATGCTAAGGGTTAACAGCGAGGCTAACAGCATTGCTAACATTAGCTCACTCACCCATTGGAGGTCGCTGGCGGTCAGGTGACCTGTTCGGCTCAGGATATGAGGGCCAGGCTGTATAGAAAGGCAAGTTGAGGAATCTGATTAATTTATTTAATTATAAAAAAAATATAATACATTTTTTTTATTGAAATCTAAATTAGAGTACATTATACGATACAATATATATATTGTATATGCTGCGGTATACCGGTACTTTCCTTTTTCTGTTTGTTGTTGTTTGCGTTGCTCACCTTGCTGACGTACTTCCGGTAGTAATACAACTGGAAGAGGAGGAACACGGAGCTGCTGAGGATCAGCAGAGTTAAAACGGCCGTCCGGTTTACACGAGGCATTCGGTAACACTGCGCAGGCTCCTCATGACAGCCAAACCGGGGCTCCCGGTCCGGAATCAACGGTCGCAAAACCACAGAACGGCGCAAAAACGTCCGAGCTGTCCGCAGCATCAGGACTCGACGCCATCTTTAAATCGATCAACAGCAGCCGCTTCCGCCTCGGACGCACCGTCACATTAAAAGTTCTGTGAAGTGAGCAGAAGTGTGAAAATGCGCTTCCTGCTGTCCTTTTCACAATAAAAGGCCCGTGTCAACCCATGAAGCTAATTAAACTTTATATTATACTCCATCAACTACGTGAAGCTGATAACGCTCTATATGATTTCCACATCTAAACGAAGCTGAGAATGCATGTGTACTTTTACTACTGATACTTTTGCTCCATGAAGCTGATACTACTTTCACTAGTGATACCTTTACTACATGACGTTGAGAATACGTGTGTACTTTTACTACTGACATGAAGCTGATTATATTTATGTAATTTCTTAAGTACTGGGAAGGTAGTGACTATTACTCGTAACTAAGTATATTTTACATTGTGGTGTTGGTACTTTTACTTCAGTGGAGTACTTCTGAAGACAGACACAAGATGGCGGACCGCAGCAGCAGCAGTTTCTCCACAACAATAAGGCCGAGTTAAAAACTTCTCCCAGACTTTGTCAAACTCCACTTTTCCCGCTGCGACCGGAGACATGAGCGGCCTCCGCCGCGTCTGACGGCTCGTTTACCGGCGTGAGTGTGAGTCCCCCCCGCGAGATGTTCCCGTGAATCCCGCCGCCGTCTCAAGCGGGACTTTGGTCGTTTTTCCTCCAAACCGGGAAAGGTAAGAACCGACCGTGCTTGTTAGCTTAGCTTCGCGCTAACCCGTTTGTTATGGTAGGATGTCGGTGTTATTTAGGACGAGGTCTGTGGACGGGGGAGCTGGTTGACGGTTCCCGGGGGTTAACCGGGGACGCGGAAACAGAAGGCCGTGCTTGATGAACCGACTGACGGCGGATATTTCTGCGTGTGTTCCGGGAAAATGGAGATAAAGTAGCGGGTCGGTGTTAGCCGAACTGTAATGTTGAGCTAACAGCTAACTGCTAACTGCTATTGTCACACAGGCTCCACAGAAACACTGCGACTGTAATACTGCAATACCACTACATTACTAGTACTCACTCTACAGTACTACTACTGTTAAACTGCTACTGTATAGTAGCAGTATGTAGCAGTAAGTACTACTGCTGCTTATTTCCACTGTACACCAAAACTGCAATACTAATACTTATTGCTACTGTACAGTACGTACTACTACAGTACTGCTGCTTTTTTTCTGTACAGTATAACTGCAGTACTAAACGATACTACTAAAGTACTTCTACTCACTGCTACTTTACATTACTACTACTGTTAAACTGCTACTGTACTACTGCAGTACTCACTGCTACTGTTAAGTACTACTACTGTTAAACTGCTACTGTACCACTGCAGTATTCACTGCTACTGTACAATGCTAGTACTTACTGCTACTGTACAGTACTACAGAAAAAGGATCCATCAGTTGGATCCTTTTTCCCCCCATAAAACGACTTTATTGAGAAAGTTAATTTACAATATAAACATATAAAACATGTCATTAACACCTCTCAGTATACATAACAGGCACATTGTTTAGAAAGGATAGCTTAAAATGTATAAAATTATATATAATACTTCAGAAAGGAACAGAAATAAATTAAATACACATCAAATAAATTATAAAAATAAGGAGAGAGAGAAAATAATAATAATAATAGTGGTGAATCTGTCTTCTTTTTCCGTTGCTCAAACGCCTTCATCTCCTTGTAAGCATGGAGGAGAGCTCTTGCGTGTTTCCTTTTCATTAGTTTTAAGGCGCAAAGATGGTTGGCTACAAGGTCCCGCTTAAAAACAGAAAAATGGTTTTGTTCCCTTCCATTTGGAGGTATGGATGAAAAACTTTGCCATCAGTATCATATTGTTCAGAATCAAGTCAGTCTTAATATCCTTCATTATAACACCAAACACAATATGTTCTCTTGTGAGAGGAGTGAGAAGTTTGATTTTGGTTGAGAGCCAGTCCTGTAAATCCTCCCATAAGGCATCGCAGTACATACAAAGTATAAACAGGTGATCAGTAGTTTCAGTTTCTGTATCACAAAAGTTGCAATTATTATGATCCACACCAAATCTTTTTCTTAGCAGCTCGTTGGATGGATAAATATTACTCATCATTTTAAAATGGACTTCTTTTGTCTTGGGGCTTACAGGATATTTGATATATTTGGTTCTAAATCTAAAACGTCTGATTCTGAGAAAAGTTGCAGTATGGAGTTTCTGTTTGATCGTATCGGGAAGAGTATATCATTAAGATGAATGCGCATTAATTTGTTTGAATTTCCCTCGTCCAAAAAATTATGACCATTAAAATGGAGTGTGGGTAGATTTAACACAACCAATTGACTGTTATGGACTTACCCTTTTAATGACAGAGGGATAGCTTTGATCACTTTGTCGAATTGAGCATGTGTGCAAACTATGTCATATTGTGAGCAGAAGCTGTCATATGTTAGCCAGCGTCCCTGGTCATCAGTCAAATGGGCAACTGACCAGATATTTTTATCCATGATCTGCGATTACATAGAACGTATCGGTTATTCCAGATGGGAGTTTGATGTGGGGTAAAGCTGTGTGTGTACATACGTTTCCAGCATAATAGTACCTGTTTATGAAATGACGATAGTTTGATTGGCAATTTTTCAACCTGAAAATCACATTTAAGGACAAACTCCACACCACCCATTGTTTTGAACAAATGTTTGGGGAGATAGTACCACATACAATTCTTGTTTAGCAGGAATGACTTTAACCATTTTAATTTTAAAATAGCATTTAAGCATTCAAAATCAATAGCCTTTAGACCGCCATCCTCGTAATCAGGAGTAGACAGGACAGCTGTGAAAGCGATCGTCCAATCAGGTGCCGCCACGAAGTGTGCGCGTGATTGTATGAAGGAGAGCGCCTGTCAATCATCCTCCTAGTGGCAGCCCACCAAGCCTGCAATACTGGCAAGCGGTAAATGTTGTTCACCATAATATGGCAGCTGCGGAACACCTAGTATTTTATAGGTTCAAATAGACACAAAATCTCGTTTTTATTCATTCTACTGGTAGTCCGTTTTGCTCAAATAGAAATAGGGGCCTGTCTCTAATTCTGGCCTCCTTCCAATAAAGGCCTAGGCCGCGATACACTTGCGTAAATAAAGGCCCGGGCCTATATTAGATAGAAGTAATTGGATGTACCGTAAATCCTCTAAGTGTTTGTTGCTATTGTTGCTGCTGCTGCTGCTGCTGTTGTTGCTGTGGTGGCAGAACGCTACATCAGCATCAGGAATGTGATTATTACTTCAGGAGGGCTGGGTTTTAAATATTGATTCATTAATCCATAGATTAATCTTATATAATGATAGATCCATCCAGGTGAGAGACTTTGAACACAGCTGGGTCTCACAGACCTCCATGTCACATTGATCTGGACCCGGACTGCTGTCAGGCCCCCTGGACCAGTGGGTACTGGTGCAGTGGGTCCTGGGTTCTTCCTGGTGCAGTGGGTCCTGGGTTCTTCCTGGTGCAGTGGGCCCTGGGTTCCTCCTGGTGCAGTGGGCCCTTGGTTCTTCCTGGTGCAACGGGCCCTGGGTTCTTCCTGGTAGAGTGGGTCCTGGGTTTCTCCTGGTGGTTTGGGTCCTGGGTTCCTCCTGGTGCAGTGGGTCCTGGGTTCCTCCTGGTGCAGTGGGTCCTGGGTTCCTCCTGGTGCAGTGGGTCCTGGGTTTCTCCTGGTGGTTTGGGTCCTGGGTTCCTCCTGGTGCAGTGGGCCCTGGGTTTCTTCTGGTGGTTTGGGTCCTGGGTTTCTCTAGGTGCAGTGGGCCCTGGGTTTCTCCTGTTGGTTTGGGTCCTGGGTTTCTCCTGGTGCAGTGGGCCCTGGGTTCCTCCTGGTGCAGTGGGCCCTGGGTTCTTCCTGGTGCAGTGGGTCCTGGGTTCCTCCTGGTGCAGTGGGTCCTGGGTTCCTCCTGGTGCAGTGGGTCCTGGGTTTCTCCTGGTGGTTTGGGTCCTGGGTTCCTCCTGGTGCAGTGGGCCCTGGGTTCCTCCTGGTGCAGTGGGCCCTGGGTTTCTCCTGGTGGTTTGGGTCCTGGGTTTCTCCTGGTGCAGTGGGTCCTGGGTTTCTCCTGGTGCAGTGGGCCCTTGCTTCTTCCCGGTGCAACGGGCCCTGGGTTCTTCCTGGTGCAGTGGGTCCTGGGTTCCTCCTGGTGCAGTGGGTCCTGGGTTCCTCCTGGTGCAGTGGGTCCTGGGTTTCTCCTGGTGGTTTGGGTCCTGGGTTCCTCCTGGTGCAGTGGGCCCTGGGTTTCTCCTGGTGGTTTGGGTCCTGGGTTTCTCCTGGTGCAGTGGGTCCTGGGTTTCTCCTGGTGTGTGGGTCCTGGGTTTCTCCTGGTGGTTTGGGTCCTGGGTTTCTCCTGGTGCAGTGGGTCCTGGGTCTCTCCTGGTGCAGGACTAGCAACTGAGCACCATTTGGGACGTTATGTATCGGTACATCCGAGCCACCAAGAACCACCACAGACTTTCCAGGGGCTCACTGATGTCCTGATCCAGGTCTGGGAGGAGACCCCCCCTCCCCCCCCAGGACCCCATCCTCCGACTCATCAGAACCCCTCGTCACATGACGAACTAGATCAGCGTGTTGTTACGTCATTTATTATGATAGAACGTCCATCAGTAAAGATTTTATACTTCATGTATATTTCCAGGATCGATCAGATGACCTAGATAGACATTAATACATGAAGAAGAGGTCGGTATCGATCAGACTGCAGTGTGTGTGTGTGTGTGTGTGAGTGTGTGTGCGCGTGTGTGTGTGTGTGTGTGTGCGTGCCCCTGTAAGCCACTCAGTCTGCCTGCAGCAACTGCTGCAAAGCATTCTGGGAGCCAGAGGAGGAGGGAAAGGCCGCCCACCCCTCCCCCTCTCTATGTCTCTGCCTCCCGATAGGCTGCTTGTTCGCCCAGCTGACTGCCCTGTCAGACAGACAGACAGAGAGAGAGAGAAGGAGAGAGAGAGAGAGAGACAGGGAGGGTGATGGAGGCTACAGCGATGGGGTGAGCTGCCATTTTCTCTTTCTCAGTCCAGAATCTATTCATTCTTTATTCATCCGTCCTCCTCTGTCTTTGTTTTTATTTATGTCAAAGGGATTATTGACTGGGAGGGAGGAGAGAGAAGGGGGAGGACAGGGGAGGGAGGGAGGGACGTGGAGATGGAGGATAAGCGGGAGACTGTTGGTTTCTTCTTTCATTGTCTCCTCTCTGGTGTGTTTTTCTTCTTCATTGGTGGATTAAATGTATGTTGTGTGTGTGTGTTTCCTGTAATGGAGGGTGAGACAGGGAGGATGGGTGGAGGGGGTGAGACAGGGAGGATGGAGAAGGGAGGGAGAGAAAATGGCCGATCGGTGATGGAGGATGGAGGCAGAGGGAGCAAATGAAAGGATGATGATGAGGAGCAGAGGTGGTTTTCTATTGTGTCCTCTACTGCTCTCTACTGTCAGCTGTCCAGGATCAGACTGATCACCGTCTAATGTCATCACAACGCCAGTATTGATTAATTATTGATGATGACGGAGACACTGTTAAACAGGAGGATGTGTGGTAATGGTAGTTCTCGGTTAATAACATACAGTACTGTGTTAATAACGTGTAGTACTGTGTAAATGACATACATTACTGTTAATAACATGTAGTACTGTGTAGATGACATGCATTACTGTTAATAACAGACAGTACTGTGTAGATGACATGCATTACTGTTAATAACAGACAGTACTGTGTAGATGACATACAGTACTGTGTAGATGACATGCATCACTGTTAATAACATACAGTACTGTGTAGATGACATGCATTACTGTTAATAACATGTAGTACTGTGTAGATGACATACAGTACTGTGTAGATGACATACAGTACTGTTAATAACATACAGTACTGTGTAGATGACATGCATTACTGTTAATAACAGACAGTACTGTGTAGATGACATGCATTACTGTTAATAACATGTAGTACTGTGTAGATGACATACAGTACTGTGTAGATGACATACAGTACTGTGTAGATGACATGCATTACTGTTAATAACATACAGTACTGTGTAGATGACATGCATTACTGTTAATAACAGACAGTACTGTGTAGATGACATGCAGTACTGTTAATAACATGTAGTACTGTGTAGATGACATACAGTACTGTGTAGATGACATACAGTACTGTGTAGATGACATGCATTACTGTTAATAACATACAGTACTGTGTAGATGACATGCATTACTGTTAATAACAGACAGTACTGTGTAGATGACATGCATTACTGTTAATAACATGTAGTACTGTGTAGATGACATACAGTACTGTGTAGATGACATGCATTACTGTTAATAACAGACAGTACTGTGTAGATGACATGCATTACTGTTAATAACATGTAGTACTGTGTAGATGACATACAGTACTGTGTAGATGACATACAGTACTGTGTAGATGACATGCATTACTGTTAATAACATACAGTACTGTGTAGATGACATGCATTACTGTTAATAACAGACAGTACTGTGTAGATGACATGCATTACTGTTAATAACATGTAGTACTGTGTAGATGACATACAGTACTGTGTAGATGACATACAGTACTGTGTAGATGACATGCATTACTGTTAATAACATGTAGTACTGTGTTAATAACATGTAGTACTGTGTAGATGACATACAGTACTGTGTAGATGACATGCATTACTGTTAATAACATACAGTACTGTGTAGATGACATGCATTACTGTTAATAACATGTAGTACTGTGTAGATGACACAGTACTGTGTAGATGACATACAGTACTGTGTAGATGACATGCATTACTGTTAATAACATACAGTACTGTGTAGATGACATGCATTACTGTTAATAACAGACAGTACTGTGTAGATGACATGCATTACTGTTAATAACATGTAGTACTGTGTAGATGACATACAGTACTGTGTAGATGACATACAGTACTGTGTAGATGACATGCATTACTGTTAATAACATGTAGTACTGTGTTAATAACATGTAGTACTGTGTAGATGACATACAGTACTGTGTAGATGACATGCATTACTGTTAATAACATACAGTACTGTGTAGATGACATGCATTACTGTTAATAACATGTAGTACTGTGTAGATGACATACAGTACTGTGTAGATGACATACAGTACTGTGAAGATGACATGCATTACTGTTAATAACAAACAGTACTGTGTAGATGACATGCATTACTGTTAATAACATGTAGTACTGTGTAGATGACATACAGTACTGTGTAGATGACATGCATTACTGTTAATAACATGTAGTACTGTGTAGATGACATACAGTACTGTGTAGATGACATGCATTACTGTGTTGAAGTGATGGTTCGGAGTAAAATGCACCCTAGGTAATTTCCACCAAGACATCCAGCCAAATACCCCCTCAGAAGCATTTTTAGCGATGGTCAACATTGGTCAAGATAGGGCTATCAGTCGAATGGCTAAGTACTGGCACTAATGGTACATTATGTATATCTCATAAATTACCCCACTAATAATGCATGAAATGTTACCAAACTTCTGCAGTAGTACACATAGGGTCTGTACTCACAAAACGAGGCATTTGAAAGTTTGTAAGTACACCAGGAGTTTATTTAAAAGAACATTTGCCTGATAGCTTCTATCCTCGGCTGCTAACGCTACCGCTGCGCCGACGCCACTTCCGTGTTTACCCAGCCGATGCTGTCACCCGAGAGTATGAAAAGGTTTGCTGAATTCTATAAATGCTTGTATTATCAGGTCAACAAGTGTTGGCGCAGCAGTAGCGTTAGCAGCTGAGGATAGAAGCAGGCAAGTGTTCTTTTACAGACCCTATGTGTACTACTGCAGAAGTTTGGTAACATTCCATGCATTATTAGTGGGGTAATTTACGAGATATACACACTGTACCATCGCGCCAGTACTAAGCCATTCTGCTGATAGCCCTATCTTGACCAATGTTGACCATCGCTAAAAATGCTTCTGAGGGGGTATTTGGCTGGATGTCATGGTGGAAATGACCTAGGGTGCATTTCACTCCGAACCATGATTTTAATAACATACAGTACTGTGTAGATGACATACAGTACTGTGTAGATGACATGCAGTACTGTGTTAATAACATACAGTACTGTGTAGATGACATGCAGTACTATGTTGATGACATGCATTACTGTGTGTACTTGACATGTCGTACTGTGTAGTTGGGAAACAGTAACAGTGTAGGTGACGTGAAGTACCATGTTAACATATAATAATACTGTGTTAATAACATGCAGTACTGTGTTAATATCATGCAGTACTGTGTTAATAACATGTAGAACTACGTAGTAGCAGCAGTAAACAATTCTGACCAAGTCCTGTTTCTTTGTTATTCACACTGAATATTGATTTTAGAGATACGAGAGAAGAAACTATTGATTATTATCTTCATTGATTAATCTGCTTTTTTATTTCTCTATTGGTTAATTGTGCATCCAGTACATAATAGTACTCATCAACACACACACGGATTAACTTTAATCACAGTAGAACCTGAGCAGGTAGAGACCAGAGTACCTGTAGAGACCAGAGTACCTGAGCAGGTAGAGACCAAAATACCTGAGCAGGTAGAGAACAAAGTACCTGAGCAGGTAGAGACCAGAATACCTGAGCAGGTAGAGACCAAAATACCTGAGCAGGTAGAGAACAAAGTACCTGAGCAGGTAGAGACCAGAGGACCTGAGCAGGTAGAGACCAAAATACCTGAGCAGGTAGAGAACAAAGTACCTGAGCAGTTACAGACCAGAGGACCTGTAGAGACCAGAGAACCTGAGCGGGTAGAGACCAGAGGACCTGTAGAGACCAGAGGACCTGAGCAGGTAGAGACCAGAGTACCTGAGCAGGTAGAGACCAGAGTACCTGAGCAGGTAGAGACCAGAGGACCTGTAGAGACCAGAGTACCTGAGCAGGTAGAGACCAGAGTACCTGAGCAGGTAGAGACCAAAATACCTCAGCAGGTAGAGACCAGAGTACCTGAGCAGTTACAGACCAGAGGACCTGTAGAGACCAGAGTACCTGAGCGGGTAGAGACCAGAGGACCTGTAGAGACCAGAGTACCTGAGCAGGTAGAGACCAAAGGACCTGAGCAGGTAGAGACCAGAGTACCTGAGCAGGTAGAGACCGAAGTACCTGAGCAGGTAGAGACCAGAGTGCAGGTAGTGACCAGAGTACCTGAGCAGATAGAGACCAGAGTACCTGAGCAGTTACAGACCAGAGGACCTGTAGAGACCAGAGTACCTGAGCGGGTAGAGACCAGAGGACCTGTAGAGACCAGAGTACCTGAGCAGGTAGAGACCAAAGGACCTGAGCAGGTAGAGACCAGAGTACCTGAGCAGGTAGAGACCGAAGTACCTGAGCAGGTAGAGACCAGAGTGCAGGTAGTGACCAGAGTACCTGAGCAGATAGAGACCAGAGTACCTGTAAAGACCAGAGTACTTGAGCAGGTAGAGACCAGAGGACCTGTAGAGACCAGAGTACCTGAGCAGATAGAGACCAGAGTACCTGAGCAGGTAGAGACCGAAGTACCTGAGCAGGTAGAGACCAGATGACCTGAGCAGGTAGAGACCAGATTACTTGTTCGCATCTGAACAGTTTTAGATGTTGAAGTATGTTTAATAAAATGCTCCAATACTTTTGCTGCTGTTTGTTGCATTTGGGAAGATTTTCAAACAGCAGTGGCGCTAATCATTTAGCTGCATCGCTAATCATTTAGCTGCACCGCTAATCATTTAGCTGCACCGCTAATCATTTAGCTGCATCACTAACACTACAGTGTGTTCATGTGTGTCTGCTTGTTGTGTTCAGCTCGTGAATCATGTGACTGTCAAACAGTGACATCAGTGTTTGTAATGGAGGGGAAACATCACATGATGCTGGTGCTCACACACGCACATGCACACACACACACACACACACACACTCAAACTTTTCCCTTTGTGCGGCAGTGTCTTGTCTGTCATCATGAATGCAGTGAGAGGGATGAAGCAGCCTTTTGACTGTATTCTGACTGACAGTACTGCAGTGCTAACGTGGTCTGGGACCTGGTCTTGTCTGGTGCAGGTCTGACGTGGGTCCTCCAACATGGCGGGAGCGTCCTACGACCAGCTGCTGAGACAGGTGGAGGTGTTAAAGATGGAGAACTCAAACTTGCGACAGGAGCTGCAGGACAACTCCAACCACCTGACCAAACTGGAGAGTGAGGCCTCCAACATGAAGGTCAGTACCACCCAAGTGCACACAGTACTGCTGAAGTACTGCACACTGCACTACTGAAGTACTGCACAAAGTACTACTGACTGAAGTACTAGATTGACCCCTGACTTTAGTCTTATGAAAAAACGTCTCTCTCTCTCGATCATATAAACTCAGTGTCTCTCTCTCTCTTTGGCCCAGAATAGCCCTGTAGTGTTTTCCACCAATCACGCGGCTGCCTGCTCTTCAGCATGAGCTGTTGTTCAGAGTGAGACGTTTGTCTGTTTGAGGATCTCTGGGTTTCTGAAAAGGTCTCAGGAAGCCGGTCGGAGTGGGTCGTCTGCTTGTCTTCCCTGACTTTCTTCTTCTTTTCTTTCTGTCTGTCTTCTTTTTAATGTAGTTTACTTCCTGTTTTGGTTTTTGTTATTTCTTTATGCTTTCTCTCTTTCTTCCTCCCCGTTGTGTTTTCCCTTCATTGCTTATTTGCATTAATTAATTTTGGGAATTTCTTTTTTTGTCTTAAGATAATTTTTTCCAATCGTTTAATTGTCATTTTGTCTTTTTACTGCAAAGGCCTTTTCTCTCATTTTTATGTATTTAATATTTACCGTTTTATGTAGTTTTATTTTGTCTGTTTAAATAGTTTTCTCACATTTTTATTGTTTCTGTCTTGTTTTTTCTGTTGATTCGTTTTCTGTTGCCGTCTTATTTTTACGCCTCTCCGTGTTTGTTGTCTTTTCAACTTGTAGTTTTATTGTTCTTTATTGTGTTGTCCTTCCTCTTCAAACTCGCACTCACTTCCTGTTTCCTGTTTCCCGTTTCCTGTTTACTGTCGATGAGCAGAACACACAGATGGACAGTGTGAGTAGCGTTAGTTTCCATCATGTCGCTGTATGAACGCTGCCGTTTCATCGTGGTGAGTCAAGAAACAATGATTTACTCTGAAAAGCTGGGCGAGAGACACAGACAGACAGAGAGAGGCAGAGAGAGGAGACACCGTTACTAATGATTATTATTGTCGCTAATAGTATATTATTTGTGTCAGCAGCATGTTCTATTTGAAAGATGTGTCGCCCTCCAGTGGTCAGATCCGGAAACGCGTCGTGCACTGTGACGTAACGCTGTACCGCTTTTATTTTCTCAACTCCTCAACAGGAAGTGCTGAAGCAGCTGCAGGGCACCATCGAAGAAGAGTCTGGAGAGGCGTCTGGTTCTCAGCTGGAGCTCATCGAAAGATTGAAAGGTAAAAAAAAAAAAAAAGGCACACACAGAGTGTACGCAACACACACACACACACGCGCGCACACACACACGCGCACACACACACACACACACACACACACACACACACACACACACTCTCTGTGTAAGCTGAAGTCTGTGTCTCTCCCCTCCAGAGATGAGCCTGGAGTCTGCAGGCTTTAAGCCCAGGTCGAGGCCCCCTCTGCCCCCCTCGTCCTCCTCCAGCTCGGCCTCCTCTGGTTCCGGTCCTCCTGGAGGAGCAGCTGGAGGCTCCGGAGCTCCCGGCCCTCCGACCCCCGCCGGCTTCCCCAGGAGAGGGCTGCCGACTGCAGGCAGAGACAGCCACGACCGCTGCCTGGAGGAGCTGGAGAAGGAGAGGTACTGCTGAGAGTACTTTGATTTTTTTGAGAATACAACTACAATTGGTGCTACTCCTCCTCTACTGCACCTGTAATTACTATCGCAGATAGTACTACTACTACTTTAATTACTTCTACTACTGATAATACTGCAGCTACTACCTTTGACTCCTGCTACCACCTCGATGCTACCTCTGCTTGTAGTAGTAGTACACAAACTAGTACACATAGTCGAGTCTTCTGATAATATAAGTATTACTGTTCTTGCATCATTGCAACATTGATATTAGTGCTGCTACTGTTGAAGAACTATTACAGTACTGGCCCACTATTACTGCAGCTTTAAGTAGTACTATGAATAGTACTGCTGTTAGTACTCTTCTTCTTGTAGTACTACAACTGATAGTAGTACAATCAATAGTAGGTTTTAAAAACTTTAATGTCGTTTTTGTCAGATTAACAAAATGTGCCCCTTACATTTCTGTGTCTCATTTCTGATTGGCTCCTCTCTATCTCTGTTGTGCTCTGTGATTGGCTGCTGCTCTAACGACAGGTCTCTCCTATTGGCTGAGCTGGAGAAGGAGGAGAAGGAGAAGGACTGGTACTACGCTCAACTGCAGAATCTCACCAAGAGGATCGACAGTCTGCCGCTCACTGAGAACGTAACTACACTCTAGTCCGTTACAGAATCTCAGAATAAAACCCCGTTCAGGTTTATATTCTGTCTCTAAATACTACGTTACCGATATGCCCTGGTTGCTTTTGCTATGGCGACGTGATGAGTTGTCTCTGTGTTCAGTTCACGCTGCAGACGGACATGAGTCGCCGTCAGCTGGAGTTCGAGGCTCGTCAGATCCGCTCGGCGATGGAGGAACAGCTGGGCTCCTGTCAGGAGATGGAGAGGAGAGCTCAGGTACGTTCACACCTGGACCCCCCGACCTGGTCCGCCCGGGTCTGGACCACCAGGTCTGAACCCTCTGTGTGTGTGTTGTTGTTCTCCAGGCCCGCGTGTCCCGCATTCAGCAGATAGAGAAAGACATCCTGCGACTGGGGGCCCGACTGCAGGTAACCTCACCTCCTGTTCTCTGTAAAAACCGCTGCAGCGGCCGGTTAGCTCTATGCTTTCACTAAATCTTCTCTCTCACTCCAGGTGGAGGAACCTCAGGGTCCGAACGAAAGCAGCGGATTGGCCGGACCTCCGGTGAGCGTCCTGTTCTCTTTGTTTTTCTTCTTCACCACTCTGCAGCCTGTTTAAATCTAACCGTGTTTTCCTCCTTCAGAGCTCCAGCAGCCGATTGGACCACGAGCCGGCCAACGAGGCGAGCTACTCGGTGCCTCGACGCATCACCAGCCACCTGGGAACCAAGGTGACTAATTCTGCCTAGCAACACTACACATACTCATAACTCTCATCACCTCAACAACCAATCAGCAACCAGAGATCTTAATAGATTAAAATCCCTGTGTGAAGAAGTAAAACAGTGTGGTGTGTTGCCCCCTGCAGGTGGAGATGGTGTACAGCCTTCTGTCGATGTTGGGGACTCACGATAAAGATGACATGTCACGGACATTGCTTGCCATGTCGAGCTCGCAGGACTCGTGCATCGCCATGCGTCAGTCCGGCTGCCTGCCACTGCTCATCCAGCTGCTGCACGGCAACGACAAGGACTCCCTGTTGCTAGGTAACCATTACTTCCTATCCAAGTCAAGTGGTGGGGTTTGTCTTTCTTTCACAGGTAACGTAGTTTATTAGTTTTTTTCTTTTTACCTCACCTGGTTATTTATATTCCTCTTCCCGTTGCCTAGGTAACTCCCGCGGCAGCAAAGAGGCTCGTGCACGGGCATCGGCGGCGCTGCACAACATCGTCCACAGTCAGCCGGACGACAAGAGAGGCCGCCGCGAGATCAGAGTGCTTCACCTGCTGGAGCAGGTGCGTCATTACTGCGAGGAGTGCTGGAGCTGGCAGGAGAACCACGAGAGGGGCGTCGACCAGGAGGACAACCCCAGTGAGTGGAAGGATAAACTATGAGAGCTGGTCTGCCATTGGGCTTATTATCTGTAAGGCTCCACCCACAAACACATCATCATGACTCATAAACGCCGTGTCATGTTGTGTGTGCAGTGCCGTCTCCGGTGGAGCATCAGATCTGTCCGGCTGTCTGCGTCCTCATGAAGCTTTCCTTCGATGAAGAACATCGACACGCCATGAACGAGCTCGGTGAGCAAAACCTCCTCACACCTAAACTGGTGTTTACTGGTGTTAACTGGTAGTTACTGGTATTTACTGGTATTAACTGGTATTAACTGGTATTAACTCTTATTTACTGATATTTACTGGTATTAACCCGATAGTTACTCTTATTTATTGGTATTAACTGTTATTTACTGATAGTTACTGGTATTAACTGATATTTCCTGGTATTAACTGATATTTACAGGTGTTGACTGTTATTTACTGATGTTTACAGGTGTTGACTGTTATTTACTGGTATTAACCTTTATTAACCGGTGGTTACTGGTGTTGACCGGTGTTAATGCTGCTCTTCTGTGGTTCCTCGTCCCTGCAGGCGGTCTGCAGGCGGTGGCCGAGCTGCTGCAGGTGGACTGTGAGATGTTTGGCCTGAGCAGCGATCATTACAGCGTCACGCTGCGGCGCTACGCCGGCATGGGGCTCACCAACCTCACCTTCGGAGACGTGGCCAATAAGGTCGGAGGAAACACCGTCATGCGTTTATCCTTTTACTGTTTATTCACACACGTGCAGCTCTGACTCGGTAGCCAATCAGATCACAGCTTCATGTTTTCCCTCCAGGCGACGCTGTGCTCCATGAAGGGCTGCATGAGAGCGATGGTCGCTCAGCTGAAGTCTGACAGCGAAGACCTGCAGCAGGTGAACACACCTGCTTTCACTTTAATTACTGTAGCTGTAGTTGTTTGTTAAATTCTTTTGTATAAAAATATATATTTTATGTTGAATACATTTTTTTTTCATTTTTTCAGATTTTTACATTCATTTAATGTTAAATGTATTGATTTATTGAATATTTTTTTTCACTTAATTTTTTACATTAATTTATTGTTAAATCATTGTTTTTAATGTTGAATGTATTTTTTTTTTTCATTTAATTTTTTTTACATTTATTTTGTGTTAAATTTAAAATAATATTTTATGATGAATTTATTTTCAGGTGATAGCGAGTGTGTTGAGGAACTTGTCGTGGCGTGCTGACGTCAATAGCAAGAAGACGCTGCGTGAGGTCGGCAGCGTGCGAGCGCTCACTGGCTGCGCTCTCGAAGTCCAGAAGGTAAATAAAGACACATTTAGTTTATCTGTAAAACTGATCTGAAATCTGTTCTGAGCTCTGACGTCGTCCTCCTGCAGGAGTCGACGCTGAAGTCGGTGCTGAGCGCGCTCTGGAACCTGTCGGCTCACTGTACCGAGAACAAGGCCGACATCTGCTCCGTGGACGGAGCGCTGGCGTTCCTGGTGGGAACACTGACGCACCGCAGCCACACCAACACGCTTGCCATCATCGAGAGCGGCGGCGGCATCCTGCGCAACGTCTCCAGCCTCATCGCCACCAACGAGGCACACAGGTAAACAACGTAAACAAGAACACTGCAGCCTGTAAGACGTGTCTGCAGGGTCGGTACGGGTGCTCGAAATCCTTGAAAACACTTTTTAGTGTTTAGAATTTCAGTGTGGTGTTTTCAAGGTTTGTAAAAGTGCTTGGATTCAGAATGAAGTGCTTGAAATGTGTGTTCTATGTGATGACATATATGATAGAACAGAGAAAAGAAGATCTCCATATTTGAGGGACTGAAAACAGCATTTTCTGACATTTCTGCATGAAAAATGACTTTTGATGATGAACAGATGATGAAAATAGTTGGTGATTAAAGTGCATTTGACTTTGGAAAGGTGGAGAAACCGTGTCTGACTTTTGTGTTTCTTCTCCCTGCGTGTCGTCTTGTAGGCAGATCCTGCGGGAGCACGGCTGCCTGCCGACGCTGCTGCAGCACCTGAAGTCTCACAGTTTGACCATCGTGTCCAACGCCTGTGGGACGCTCTGGAACCTCTCAGCCCGAGACGCCAAAGACCAGGAGGCATTATGGGAGCTGGGTGCTGTCGGCATGCTGCGCAACCTCATTCACTCCCGGCACAAGATGATCGCCATGGGCAGCGCCGCCGCGCTGCGCAACCTGATGGCCAACCGGCCGGCACGCTACAAGGACGCCAGCGTGGTGTCGCCGGGCGCCGGCGCCCCGTCGCTACACGCCCGCAAGCAAAAGGCGTTGTTCGAGGAGCTGGACGCCCAGCAGCTGTCCGAGACGTTCGACAACATCGACAACCTGAGCCCGAAGGCGGCGCACAGGAAGGGGCGGGGCTGCAACGGTGCCGCAGGAGGGGCAGGCGGCACGACGCGCTCGTACGCCAACACGCCGGTGCTGTCGAGCCCGAAGAGCGGAGACGGATCCAAGCGGACAGGCGAGGAGGCGGCGGCGTACGCCCGGCCCGTGTTCCCGCCCAGTGTCCGGGCGTCCAGCGACAGCCTCAACAGCGTGACGAGCGCCGACGGCTACGGCAACCGCGGCAAAACCAAACCGTCGGCGGAGCCGTTCTACTCGTCAGACGAGAGCGGCGCCAACAAGTGCTGCGTCTACAGGAAGTACCCGGCCGACCTGGCCCACAAGATCCGCAGCGCCAACCACATGGCGGACGACGACGGTGCTGAGCTGGACACGCCCATCAACTACAGCCTGAAGTATTCCGACGAACAGCTGAATTCTGGGAGACAGAGTCCGAGCCACCGCGGCAGCATCGAGAGCGACGAGGACGACGAGCTGGACGCCAGGCTGCGGAGGCGGAACGACGGCGGCGACTCAGCTCCGACCGGCGCCCGCAACGCATCGGCACCACAGCCGCGCTACGTCGTTGCCACGGCAACATCAAACTACAGCGGCGACTCAACCAGCGAGCAGCCGATCGACTACAGCCTGAAGTACGGCACCGACGCAGCCCGCAAACCGCAACCTCGCAAGCCAGAAGAGACCGCCGCCCCCTCTGCCCCGCCTCCTCCCCCCTCCTCCGCCAACAAGCTCCGCCCCCCTCAGCCCGCTGCCAATCGGACGGTGCCTAAAAGCAACCAGGAGTCGACACAGACGTACTGTGTGGAGGACACGCCCATCTGCTTCTCCAGAGGCAGCTCGCTCTCCTCGCTGTCGTCCGAGGACGAAGACGAGGACGGTGATGTCATTGGGAGGAAGAGGAGAGGCGGGAGCGGTGGCGGCAACGACTACCCAACACTTCCTGTCAGCGAGAAAGATGCACACGAGCAGCGGCAGCAGAAGGAGGCGGAGAGCCAGACCGCCGCCGCTGCGGCGGCCGCCGCTGCTCCGTCTTCACGGGGAAGACGAGGTCACCACCACCATCACAGCCACGCCCACCACCATCACCACCACCACGTCGCCTCGTCTTCTGGCGCCCGGACGCCGAAGAGTCCGCCGGAGCAGCCGTACGCGCAGGAGACACCCCTGATGTTCAGCCGCTGCACGTCGGTCTCCTCCCTCGACAGCTTCTCCACCTCCTCCATCGCCAGCTCTGTGCGCTCCAGCGAGCCGTGCAGCGGCGTGCCAAGCGGCGTGGTCAGCCCCAGCGACCTGCCCGACAGCCCGGGGCAGACGATGCCGCCGAGCCGCGCCAAGACACCGCCGCTCCCGCTGCCGTCAGCGGGGCCGAACGCCAAGGAGGAGGAGGAGACGACGAAGAAGAAGGAGGAGGAGAGCTGCGCCGACGTCCTGCTGCACTTCGCCACGGAGAGCACGCCGCACGGCTTCTCCCGCGCCTCCAGTCTGAGCGCGCTCAGTCTGGACGAGCCGTACATCGAGATGAGGGGGAGGAAGGAGGAGGAGACGGGCGGCAAGGAGGAGAGGAAGGAGGAGGAGGAGGCTAAACCCATCCTCGACGAATCAGACGATGACGACGACATCGAGATCCTGGAGGCATGCATCAACATGGCCATGCCCAAGTCGTCACGGAAACCAAAGAAGCAACAACAAGCAGCGCCAAGGAAACCCAGCCAGCTTCCTGTTTATAAGCTCCTCCCACCTCAAAGCCGCAGCCAATCACAGCAGAGGAAGGATGTGCCACCGCCGCCGGTCGAGGAAGTGCCCAGAGTTTACTGTGTCGAGGGAACACCGCTCAACTTCTCCACGGCGACCTCGCTCAGCGACCTCACCATCGACTCCCCGCCCAATGAGGTGGCAGCAGTGACCGTCATACCCATAGCCCCGCCCACCTCCGGTCAAAGGAGGGGGGCTGGACTTCCAGAGGGGGAGAACGGTGACGACATCCTTGCCGAGTGCATTAGCGCCGCCATGCCCAAAGCCAAACCCAGGAAACCCATCAGAGCGGCTGTGAACAGCGAGCACCTCCAAGCCCCGCCCCTTCCTCCTCCAGTCCCGCCTCCTCTCGGCCTTCAGCAGCAGAAAAAGAAGCCGACGTCGCCAGTGAAGCCGATGCCCCCGCGTGCGACGTGCGGCATTGCCACGGCAACCGCCACCAAAGCCAAACCGGGGTTTGCCTTTGACTCGCCGCACCACTACACGCCCATCGAGGGAACGCCGTGCTGCTTCTCACGCAACGACTCGCTGAGCTCTCTGGACTTTGACGAGGAGGACAACGGTGGCGAGAAGGACGAAGAAAAGAAAACGAAAGAAGAAGACGGAAGGAAGAGGAAGCAGCAGACGGCGGCGGTTTTCCCTCGAACGAAGCCCACAGCGGCAGCAAACCCGCCGGCGTCGGACGAGAAGCAGAAGTTCGCCATCGAGGACACGCCCGTCTGCTTCTCCAGGAACTCCTCCCTCAGCTCACTGAGCGACATCGACCAGGAGAACAACAACAAGGAGTTCGCACCGCCGCCGCCACCCAAGCCTGCGCAGCAAGATGGAGGCAAGGTGGGAAGGAAGTCTCCGCCTCCTCCTCCACAGGAGGAGTTGAAGCCCCGCCCTGGAGCTGCCACTGGCTACGCCCCCAAAGCGTTCCACGTGGAGGACACGCCCGTCTGCTTCTCCAGGAACTCGTCTCTGAGCTCACTGAGCATTGACTCGGAGGACGACCTGCTGCAGGAGTGCATCAGCTCCGCCATGCCCAAGAAGAAGAAGAAGGCCGCCGCCGTCGCCCCCGCCGCCACGCCACCGCCCAAAGCTGAAGACGGCATTCTGGCGGAGGAGGAGCCTTCGGAGGTCCCGAGGAGCCCCGCCTCCCCTGACTCTGAGTCATTTGATTGGAAGGCGATCCAAGAAGGCGCAAACTCCATCGTCAGCAGCCTGAACGCTGCTGCTGCCGCCGCCTCGTCGTTGTCACGGCAACCATCATCAGACTCCGACTCTGTCCTGTCCCTGAAATCAGTGGGCTCGCCATTCCGCCTGCCGACAGCCAATAACAACGCGGAGGAGGAGGAGAAGGAGGAGGTGTCGGGGAAGCGAGGGGCGAGGATCCTGAAGCCCGGAGAACGCAGCTTCCTGGAGGCCAAGAAGAAGAAGGAGGAGGAGGAGGAGGAAGAGGCGGCGAAGGCAATGAGAGGCGGGAAAAAGGTCTACCGGAGTCTCATCACTGGCAAGCCGAGGGCAGAGCCATCAGCCAGGGGGCGTAGCAAACCCCGAGCAGCAGCTGTGGCCAAAGCGCCAGGAAGCAGCGATGGTGGCGAGAGAGGAGGTGGGTCCTCGCGGGACTCCACGCCGTCTCGCTCGTCCACAGTGGCCAATCAGAAAGCAGGGAAGCTGCTGCAGACGCCACGCACGGCGTCTCCAGGAAGTGCATCGTCGTCGTCGTCCTCAGCCTCCAGGCCGGCCAAACAGAGCGCTGCGGCAAGGAGTGGCGGCGGCGGCATCCCGAGGAGCGAGTCGGCGTCGAGGGTCGGCGGCTCCACGGCGGCCAAGAAACTGAAGGCGGAGCCAGAGAAGCCGGCGCTCGTCCGCCAGTCGACCTTCATCAAAGAGGCGCCGAGTCCGACGCTGAAGAGGAAGCTGGAGGAGTCAGCGGCGGCGGCTGCAACGGCGTTGGAGTCCCCGTCCAGCCCCGACACGCCGCTACCGCCGACGACCAGGAGACATGACGCCAACCGCTCACAATCGGAGAGCCCGTCACGGCCACAGGAAGTGACCTCATCAAGGTTCAGCCGCACCGGCACCTGGAAGCGTGAACACAGCAGCGGCGGCGGTAGCGGCGGTAGCGGGGGAGGAAGCGGAGGAAAACACTCAACATCATTACCACGTGTGGGAACCTGGAAGAGGACAGGAAGCTCGTCGTCGGTGCTGTCGGCCTCCTCCGAGTCCAGCGAGAAGGGGCGGAGCGAGGAGGAGGGCGCCGCCAGGTCGAAGGGGACGTGGAGGAAGGCAAAGAGCAGCAGCGGCGACCCGTCGGCCGGACGCTTCTCCGACAGATCGGAGGACGTGTGGGTACGTCTGGAGGACTGTCCCGTCAACAACCCGCGCTCCGCCTCTTCCTGCTCCGCCCGCTCTCCCACCACCACCAACGCCCCACCCGTCATCGACAGCCCCGCCCCCTCCAAGATCCCGTCCTCTTCCTCTTCTTCCTCCTCAAACCTAAACCTGCGGCGAAGCTGCGAGAGCCTTGACGACAAGCCGCCGCCTGAACGCCCGCAGCAGCGCAGCCAGCCGCGCAGCGGTGCCGTGGCGGCGCGGGTCAGCCCCTTCAACTACACGCCAAGTCCAAGGAAGAGCAACGGTGATGTCACCACAACCTCCACACCAACCACCACGACATCATCGTCGTCGTCCTCAACGACGCCCACGCGGCCGTCACTCATCCCCACACCGGTCACCAAGAAACGGGAGCCGAAGGGCGGCGAGGGCGGAGGAGGCGGCGGCGGCGAGCGCGGCTCGTACATAGTGACGTCAGTGTGAAGAGAAACAGGAAGAAGACTATCGTCGTAGCTCGACACAAAATGGCTGCCGCAGCTGGGACAGTTTCCAAAATGGAGGAAGTGTAAATAGAACGGGAGAATTGTGAGAAAGTGTTTGTGATCTGAGCTGTACAGGAAGTGAGTCTGTATTTAAGTGCTAGCCCCGCCCCCTCCCTCCTCGCCCTTCATTGGCTCTTCTCACCTGTCAGCCAAGGTTCTTTATTGGATAAGAGAAAAACTTTAAAAATGAACTTTTTATGTTTTTATACCACTAAAAAATGTGTAGCGCTTAGCTCCGCCCCATTCTGCCTGTGTTCCTGCATGGCCCCGCCCCCTTAACAATGACAGTTACCATGGTGATATAACGACGATGATGTTCCTGCTAGCTTGTAGCGTTTGAGCTGATTCTGCTCTTTTTGGAAGTTTCCATGTTTTAAAACGGAGTTTGTTTCTGAAAAAACACTTTCTTCAAAATAAATTAATTTATTTTCTCCGCGTGGAGACGTTCGAGTTCAATGAGCCAAACGGCGGCGACGTTAAAGTACAGACTTCCTGTTGGACGGACGTAAACACAGTTTTTCAGAACCTCACTCTTCACTCACGGCGTTTCTTCTTCCAGAGAGGGAAGATCGCTGCCGGCCGACAAAGACTGATGTAACCCAGAGACACTCGTATCCTCGTTTCCGTGGTAACGTCGGGTTTCTGCTGAGAAATCGTCCGTTTGGCTGAAAACTTCTCGCTCTGCATCTCGTTGGAAAAACAAATAACACTGTAAAACTTAAGTTATTGCTGTAAAACCTTAAAAACCTAACTTTCAAGCACATAAGTTAAAAACAAAAAATATTAATTTTTCTCTCTTTTTTTTTTGCCAAATAACGTTTCCACAGTGTTTCTTCACGGCTGTAACTTGATTTTCACTGTTTTTACGTTGCTGCTGGAGGAAACGACTCAAAGGCAAAAACTTTTTGGTGAAATGTTAAACCGATGATGAACAATAAAGATTCAACATTTTAGGTGCAAATGTGGCTGTTTTTTCTTTATTGAATGCTTTTAAAGATGACAGAACACATGACTGGATCTAAAGGAAGTAATAATGTGATTCATCTGAGCTGTAATATCTAATATGGGATATTTGATGTTAACATAATTAGATTATTGATGATCAACGGGAGAATCACCTCTTAGTGAAGGTCTGGGGGTTCAGGTCTATGCAGACCGGCACCGGGACTTGGACTCTAGACTCGTCTTCCTCAGTCCCGTTGAGATCTTGATGAAGACTCTTAGAGTCCTGTTGATGTTGTTACACTGCACCTCCTCCAGTGGACCTGTTAGTACACTGCACCTCCTCCAGTTGAGCCGTTAGTACATCGCATCTCCTCCACTGGACCCGTCAGTACACTGCACCACCTCCAGTTGAGCTGTTAGTACATCGCACCTCCTCCACTGGACCTGTCAGTACACTGCACCTCCTCCTCTGGACCCGTTAGTACACTGCACCACCTCCAGTTGAGCTGTTAGTACATCGCACCTCCTCCACTGGACCTGTCAGTACACTGCACCTCCTCCACTGGACCCGTCAGTACACTGCACCTCCTCCAGTGGAGCTGTTAGTACACTGCACCTCCTCCTTTTATTCATCCCAAATTCAGGAGTTATTGCCAGACTACATCTACTGGTTCACTGTGCTGCGTCACTGGCAGCCATTAGTGCAGTTTTTCGAGCGGAGAGGAAGTTCTTCATTTATACACTTCCCAGTCCTATGACTCTTATTGTGACACTCCAGACAGGAAATAAGGCTGTGATGTGTGACTTTACTTCCTGTCAATGCGTCCGTCCCCCCTTTCTCTCTCCCTCTCCCCTCTCTCTCTCTCTCTCTCTCTCTCTCTCTCTCTCTCGCTCTCTCTCAGATGATGGACACTCAGAAGGTAAGAATCGAATCGATGATCAATAACATCACGTGATTTATCCGCTGACAACAAAAGAGAGAGAGAGGATTAGCTAGCTTGTTAGCTGTTAGCAGCCAAAGTCCCTCTCTGGTCGAGTCAGCATCACTTTGAATGAGGGATTTACAGATAAGACTCTCTGATAGAGTCTCTATCACAGTGAACGTCATGTTTTTTTCTTCTTCTGAACTTTATTAAAACGTGTTCAGATGTTTTCTCTCCTCAGCTAACTCGACCTCGTTAATTCTCTATGTAACTCGACCTCTCTGTGTCAGTGTAACTCGACCTCCGTCACAGTGTGTACTACTACCTGCAGTACTCTGCTAGATCCTGCAGTACTGATGATATTAATATGTTTGAGTGAGTCATCAGTGGACACACAGTGGTGTAAGTGGTGTATCTTCACCACTGTGAAATGATTATGATTAGAACATTATTAGTAAAGTCAAAAGTGACTCATCTGTAAATCGACTGACATTTTATTATTATATTATTATTTTATTTTAATGTTTAAAACGTTGTTTGTCTCCAACAGGAAGCTCTGTCCAGGATCATCAGCACCTTAGCCAATAAGAATGAAGAACTCCAAAACTTCCTGGAAACAGTCGACACCACAATGACAGGACTGCAGGTCAGCAGCTGATTGGCTGATATTGACCAAAGGGGCGGGGCTTAGAGAGGATGATGGGGGGGACTAATTAAGGTAAAAAAGACAAAATAACTCAATTACAATTTTGTCCATCCGATCAGGAGGCGTCATTTCAGGTTATGTCAGAGCTGGAGGCGGAGCTTGAACAGCTAAGCTCCACCCTGGAGGAGAAGGGGGCGGTGCTTCGTGACATCATTAAAGAAGAGAAGCAGAGGAAAGAGGCGGAGCTACGGGTAAAGAAACTTATTTGATTTTGGTTTCTCAATTTAATGTTGTATTTTACGTGATATCTTTTATTGTGTCTAATATTTAAAAATACCCACGATTTAATTATTTGCCGTTTTTTTTATAAAATAAAAAGCTCCCGTATAGTTTGTGACTTTTAGAATCTATATTCCTCTAAAGAGAAGATGAAACCGTCGGTCTGCAAGTGTTGTTGGTCTTATGTTTCAGACGCAGCTGGCCGAGGGAACGTCCGCTCTGCGCTCGTGTGGCGAGCTGCTCGACTTCGCCAACCAGACGCTGACCATCACCAACGAAGAAGAGTTCCTGACGGTAGGACGGGACGATAGTAGAAGAAGAAAAACACTTTCTAGTTCATTTGATGCTGAAATTACTTTTAATAATATTTAAAGTTTCTTTTGATCTGTTTTCTTTTTCAGGCTGCAAAACAAATCAAAGAAAGGTTGGTTCATCGTTAAACTGTGAGAATATTAATAAAATTAACATGAGTTCACGTTTATTTATGTCAATTATTGTAATAGATTGGCCAGTTTTATAATTCGTTTTCACAATTATCCTGTTTACCGTCAGTTCCAATTTTAATGTTCATTTTTGTTTTCTGTTTGTTTTTAATTTGATTTCATGTTGTTTTTTTATGTTTTCTAAAATCTTTTCTTTTGTCCTTCACTCATTCCTTCTAACACACTAACGGTTTAAACCAATCACAGTTCAGATTAATAAACTAACCACAGTTAACCCCGCCCCCTGCCGAAACCCTTGTTGCCAGGGTAACCATGGCTCCAGCGTTCCGGCTGACGACTCGTCCGGCAGTGTCGGAGAACATGTCGCAGTTCACCGTCGACTTCAGCGGCGAGAGCGCGGCGCTCCGACGACTTCACTTCCTGCCAGGTGAGTCGCTCCTCTTCTTTTTTTTATCAGTTAGATTTTGTTCATGTTATTATTTTAATTTTACAGTATATCACAGAGACCGTTTCCATGACAACATGTTCACGTCTTTGTGGTTGTTTACAGTTCCCAGACCTCCAGAGATCGATGTCTCCAGCTGCGTCGTTCATGACAACAACATCACGGTTACCTGGCAACCAGCCGATGAGGACGACGGCGATGGCGAAGGTGTCGGCAGACGAAGCGAACGCTACGAACTCGAATACCGTAAAACAAACCGGGACAGCTCGCTGAGAGCTGCAGGAGAGGCATGCTGGGAAAAAATCCATGACATCAGAGAGACACGGGTCATCATCTCAGGTGAGATGTCAGAGGTCACGTTTCAGGACGTTCCATCAGCCTCGCGGGGGTCCTGTGTTTACTGCTAATAGGCTAATGTTAGCATGCTAACACACTTAGCTATGGTGATCAACACTGTACTAGTGATGTTAGCATGTAGCCTACTAAATGTTTAATTGAAAGTTTTCTGTTTCAGGTCTGAAGTTTGATTCTCGCTTCGTCGTCGTTCGAGTTCGAGCGAGAAACAAAGCTGCTGCTGGAGAGTTCTGTGAGCCCGTTGCCATAGAAACCAGAGGTGATTACATGAATGTTTTATTTAATAATAATTATTATTTTTATTACATTAATCACTTCTTGTTTTGTCGCAGCGTATAACTTTGGCTTTGACGTGGCGACGGCTCACGCTGAGCTGAAGGTTCAGGGCGACACGGTGACCTGGGAGCCGCAGGGGGTCAAAGGTCACGACCCCCGCCTGAGAGGGAAAGAAAATAAAAGCAGGTGAGTCACTGATGATGTCATCAAAGAGGGACTGATGGGAGTTGCGGTTGTTTGGTTTAAATCTCACGTTTTAAATCTCTGCTGCTGTGTTTGTGTGTTTGACCTTTTTGTCCCTCTGCAGTCTCCGTACCGCGTCCCCTCCGACACACTCAGGTAGATCTTCGCTGACTGGTTGCCTAGCAACCACCGCGTCACCAATCACTCTCTCCATCCACCATTTCTCGCTTCATGCAGCCAAATCACATCACTGCCGACGTGCGTCAGCGTTTTTATTTCCCGGGTTCAGATTCACGTTTCTGAGTCGCATCTCGTTTTCTTGACTTCGGTTAAAAATGTGTTTTTGTTTGTGTTTTCAAACAGGTTCAACATGTTCAAGTGGTTTCTGTTAAAGAGTTGTATTTATTCTAATGTGTGTTTAAATCTGTTTTAATGAGAATTAGTTTTATTTTATTTCATGTTGTTTTATTGACATTTTTCATCCTTCTCTCCGCTGCATCATCGCTTTGGCACGACCTCATTGGCTGTTTCACCTCGTTGTTGTTCCTCTTTGAGACGTTTAACTTCTCACACCGTTCTGCATCCTGACAGCTGCCGGAGCGCCACGCCCTCGCCCAATAAGACGGCAGGAAGCCGAGCAGGACGCGACCGCTTTGCTGGCGAGTCGTACACAGTACTGGGTACTTCACCTCGAGTACTTCTACACTAAGCACATCCATACTACAACTAATGCCAATGAATGTTGAACATAAGTTCTATTTAAAATAAAGACTTTTATTTTGGCTTTTATTTTGAAATTTATAACAAGAGGAGACTTTTATTTTGAAGGTTGCAACCCTCTGGTTTTTATTATAGACATTTTTTAGGATTCAAATTCTCAAACATTACACTATAAATGGGATGGCTGTTCCTCTGTCTCCTAGGCGACCAGGAGATGATGGGTGGCTGTCACTACTGGGAGCTCCGCCCCCTCGCTGACTGGAAGTCCTTCAGTGTGGGCGTGGCCTACCGGCCCAGCCTCGGACGCTTTGACCAATTAGGGAAAAGTGCTGGTTCGTGGTGTCTCCACGCCAGCCAATGGCTGCAGAGCTCTCTCTCTGCGAAGCACAACAACAGAGCGAAGGCTCTGGATTGGCCGCTGCCTCAGCGAATCGGAATCTACTGCGACTACGACAACGGTACCGCAAAACAAGTTTTTATTACATTCTATGAATTGATTCTGTTCCTTCCTGTTCCTGTTTCACCTGAAGTCACATGACTGAAAGCAGAGGAAGTGATGTCATTATCTGTGTTTCAGGAGATTTATCGTTCATCGACGTCGACGGACTTCGTCTTCTTCACTCCTTCAAAACAAAGTTCAGCCAGCCGCTTGCCCCCGCCTTCACCGTCAGTACTGCAGTACTACTACACATTACTACTACACATACTACTACACAGTACTACACATACTACTACACATCCTACATCCTACTACACATACTACTACAGAGTACTACTACACATACTACTAAACAGTACTACTACACAAACTACTACACATACTACTGCACATTCTACATCCTACCACACATTCTACATACTACACAGTACTACTACAGAGTACTACCACACATACTACTAAACAGTACTACTTCACCACACTGCAGTCCTAAACAGAAGTAAATGTGTGTTGCAGGTTTGGTGCGGTGGTATCGCCATAACAACGGGCCTGCAGGTGCCGAGCTTCATGGGTAATTTCCTCTCCACCAATCGGAGCCTCAGCAGCCTGTCACAGTAGATGGACCCTCTCTCATTATCTGTTTTCAATTTATTCATTGATTATATGATTAATTTATTGTTTTATTAATGGATTTTAATTGAGTACACAAACACACACACACACACACACACACACACACACACACACACACACACATATATATATATATATATATATATATATATATATATATATATATATAAAAGGGGATATAAGTCGACAGGAAGAAGGAGACGGATAATGATCTGTTTGGAATTTCATGGTACGCCTATTGTTTCTAAATGGCAGACTTTTATTTTGAAGGTAGCAAAAATATTTCCTATTCCTTCTGACTGTTATTTTGAAGGCTGTAACAATGTGTAATTTATTTTGAAGTTCATTAGGAAGTCTGTGTGAATTGCATGAAGAACTTTTATTATGAAAGACCTCATAGTGTTGTGCGTTCCTGCTGGCTTTTATTTTGAAGGTTAGGATAGAACTTTATCTTATTTTGACGAAATTACTTTTATTTTGAAGATTAATATAAAATTGTACATTTATAGATTTATCTTGTTTTTTGTCACTTGATGTTGAGAATCAGGATGGAATTTATTTTCAGTTTTATCAACTAAAATGAGTTAATATTATTAATGTTAATATCTGACCTGGAATCAAGCTCATTTATACTGAAATATTCTAATGAAAATGGTTTGTATTTATTGATCTATCATGTTTGTAATATTTGAAATCAGCTCTGATTCAAAGCTTTATATGGACAAATATTTTGATGGAAAAATGATTGAAATGTGCTGAAATTGTGTGAAATATATATATTGTGTTTGTTAAACTCTCAGCCTGCAGCCTCCTGCTTATATGTAGGCTTTTATTGTGAAAACTTTGATTAATGAATTTATCATGAACATATTTAAAATAATAATAGTGTAATGAGGGGAGGAAGGAAGATATTATAAAAGTTCACAATGACAATCTCAGATTCTTATTTTAATAAAAACCTTTCAAATAAAGTTGAAAATATTTGATATTTTTTCGGTTTTGTCAAAGTGACAAAAATGACCAAAGTAATGCCGGCGGTTGGAAAAGAAAAGAGAAAGTTTATATGAAAATATAGAGAATAAAAAAAAAGTAAATGAGAGAGAGGAGGGGGAGGGGCGAGGAGGACGTCGTCTCCATGGTAACGGAACAACAGCGCAGCGAGGAGCCAGACGAGGGAAATCAACACAAAGTGGATCTGCAGAAGAAGAGAAGCAGGTGAGGAGGAAACTCTTCTTCTTCTTCACTTTGATATTTTCAGGTTGAACGTCGTTCAGCTCCAATAATCGATTCACGATCGATGTGATAAAAATGGATCGTTCAGCCTGCAGACACAACTCAGGGTTTCATTCACAGGAAATGAGTCACTTAATTAACAATACAGACGTTTATCATATTAGACTTCATTGTTTTACCAATCTTATCATATTTATACGATGGATTGATTTAATATAAATGCAGGAAAATCAACATAATTACAAATTAATAAATAAACAATTGATTCAGGTGTTTTATTTTATTTCATATCAGTCTGTTTCATTAATCCACTGTGACTTTTAAACGCTACATTTCAGTTCTTCAGTTGTGATTGGATGATTTTATTCTGAAGGCCAGACACATTCACTCCAATAGTTTTACTTTGAAAATCCTGTTCTTATTTGACTAAACAGGACAACGATATTTAAAGATATGGATTAGAAAGTTAAGGGTAAAAGAAACTTCCCCAGGCTTACTGACATTAATGCAATTATTTTTTTTAATTTATTTAATTGTTTTTTAAATGTTTTTTTAATATGCAGATGATGAAGTATCTTATTGTGATAATTTGTCTGAATATTGGATGAAGCCACATACTTATTTCTTGTCAACATGTTAAATCCATTTTATTATATATTATATTTTTGCTCTATTTTTCTTCCATAACACGTCATATTTCATCCTCGAGCAAAAGAAAACATCTGTTTAACTACTTTGTGTTTTTGTTTCAACTACAGATTATCATTCCAGTGGAAGACAAAGACAGGAAGACAAAGACAGGAAGAGGTGACGTCTGCCCCTTGGTGGCTGGCTGGACGTCTGCCCCCTGGTGGCCGGGTCGACGTCTGCCCCCTAGTGGCCAGGTCGATGTCTGCCCCCTGGTGGCCAAGGCCGGTTTGTGCTTCTGAGTGTCGCTGTAAATAATTATTTAAAGGGTCGTTTCACACCGGCACAAACGGTCTCGTAAGTAACCATGGCCTGTTTCCGTGGCAACTGGGAGGAGTTTTATGGAGAAGTGCTCCTATTGGACGAGAGGAAGATGATGCTCACGGCCGAGCAAGGCATCAAGGTGAGCGAGCGCTTCCCGTCTGTCATGTGTCGTCTTTGCTGGCCGGACGTTTGCGACGGAGGAAATCTTCTCCTCTTCCTCAGAGGTCGTGGAAGGCGGCGGCCATCTTGCAGCGGGTGTTTTCTCTCCTGAACGTCACTGAAGTCGACTTCTTCGGTTTGAGGTTCTGCGATAAACAACAGCTGACGGTGAGAAAACAAAACAACAGAAATATGACAAGAAGTCATGAGTTATAATAATGAAGCTGTTTATGTTTCTGACAGCACTGGTTGGATCCGTCCAAAACTCTTTCACAACATCGAGACCTCGGTGAGTTTCACTCATCGCAAACTAATAATCAACTCAAATCAACTTTAAAGTCCCAGTCGGCAAGTCCGGCGGATCAGGGCACTCTGTCAGATTTTGAATGTTTACAACTCTCACGCTCCTCCTCCACGACCACAAGCTCCTCGTTTTGGTTTTTAACCGAGGAATTAGAAGCTTGTTGCTACTTCCCTCTGCCTCCCCCCTGTGATAGTGGTACGACCCGAGGGGGGAGGGGCTCTGTGTGTGCACAACACAGCCCTGCGTGCTGATTGGACAGGATGATCCGGGCCGTGTTGATCTTTTGCAAAACAAACAACAGGCTCTACTGCACGTAGAGGCGCGCGTTGTTTTCTAAAACCGGATGATTGATGTTGTTCTATCAGAGCATAGTGTCGGCTTCAGTGAATATGATCAAAAAATGTTGCCGACTGGGACTTTAATTTCAGAGAAAACACCAGCAACACTTATTGTTTGTTAAAGGATTTATTTATACATGTTTTATAGCTCAATCATTATTTTTTAACAACTATCAAACAGACTGTAAGCAACAAATTCATGAAAAATTAATCAAATCACAAATTAATCTATTTCTGACAGCTGATTTCATGTGTTATTTTTCGATTAACACATATTATATTATATTATCATTTGATGAAGAAAATATGTTTCTCTTTTTAACTGTTTTGTCACAGTTGGGCCTCCGTACATTTTCTACTTTGGCGTTAAGTTTTATGTCCATCCGTCCAAGCTGAAGGAGGAAACTACACGGTAAAGTTAAAACAATGTTTCTTTAGTTTTTATAATATTATCTAAATTTGATTCAGGGACTGCATTTATTTAAATGAGTTAATTTGAAATAATAAATATTTGTATTTATTTTATTTTATCGTGTTCTTTTCACTATTACTTTTGCTGTTCTTTGAAAGGCCCAGCTGTCGATCAACATTTATTCGTCTATATTTCCACATTTGTTTTCTTTTTTTTCCCACTCCCGGACTCCATATAACGTGTCTTTTCTGTCAGGTATCAGTTTTACCTGCAGGTGCGTCAGGACGTCCGTCAGGGTCGTCTGCCATGCCCCGCCCACCTCAAGCCCCGCCTCTCCGCTCTGACGCTGCAGGGTGACGAAAGAATTAATGACATCTGACATTGATTGTTTATTTTATATTTTTAAAAAACATTAACACATTCTTATTCATTATTTATGAACAACTATCAAACACACTGTAAACAACAGCTTCATGGTAAATTTACAAATTAATTAAATCACAAATTAATAATTATTTCAGAGAGCTGATTTCATTTATTATTATTCGATGAACACATTATTATTATTATTATTATTATTATTATTATTATTATTATTATTATTTAATATTATAATATATGATAAGAAACAACTGTCATCATTTGATTTAGAAACCATCAACACTTTCTACTTTATTATTCCAACAATAGAAAACGTGTTCTTTTGCTGTTTTTGTTATTTTGAGTGTCAAATAAAAATAATTAAAAAGATGCAAACCATAATATAAAAATATTTAAACCTAACGATAAAAATGTAAATAAAATTGAATAAAAATCATGGAACAAACAAAACAGTTAGCAGTTATTCAATGTCCTTTTTAAAGTTATTTATTTATTTATGTTGACTTCCTTCAGCGGAGCGAGGTGACCAAAAGGAGGCGGAGCCACCAGAGGAGAACCAGGAAGTAAAACCCATCTACAGAACCCTCCGGTAACCAGCGTTTATTTGTTTGAATAAAACACATTTACAACACTCCCCCATCAAGTATTATATGTTTGTAAATATATGTAAATATGTGTAAATATGTTAACATAAGTCTCTCTCTCTCCCTGTCCAGCGGTGTCTCTTGTCCTCAGGCTCAGTCTCTCTTCCTGTCTCTCTGCAGCTCTCTGCAGATGTTCGGAGTCTCTCTGTTCGTCGTCTACGTGAGATTATTATTCATTCATCATTCATCTAGTTATTAATAATCTAATATATATTTATTTATTTAAAGAACGTGACATTTAGTTTCAGTATCACATTCAAAAACGTTTGAGTTTATGTGTAAATGGCCTCATTTATAAAGGCCATGTGTAATTATTTCTGCGACTCCACTCCCATGATCCTTTGCAGGGCGAGAAGCAGACGGAGTACTTCCTGGGTCCGACACCAGAGGGCGTCGTCGTCTACAAGAACAAAGTGATGGTGGGAAAGTATCTCTGGTAGGAACTCCAAATATTAACCCTTTAACATAAAAAACAACCTTCTGTTGTTGCTGTGGTCATGTGACCTGTCATGTGGTCATGTGACTGCTTTCTTCAGGCAGAGAATCACCAAACTTCACTTCAAAGACGAGACGTTTGAGCTCCGAGTCGCCGGAAGAAATGTGAGTTCTGCCTGATGCTAACGCTAACGCTAACGCTAATGCTAACACTGTGTGTGTGTGTGTGTCTATATGTGTGTGTACCTGTGTCTGTATGTGTGTGTGTGTGTGTCTGTCTGTGTCTGTGTCTATATGTGTGTGTGTGTGTGTGTCTATATGTGTGTGTGTGTGTGTGTGTGTGTGTGTGTGTGTCTTTATGTGTGTGTGTGTGTGTTTCAGGGTTCAGAGACGTCGTTCTACTTTCAGACATCTCATCGATCCGACTGTAAACGTCTGTGGAGATGTTGTGTTGAACATCACACCTTCTTCAGGTACACACACACACACACATACGCACACACACACAGAGAGACACACACACATACACGCATATACACACACACACACACACAAACACACACAGGTACACACACACACACACACACACACACACAGGTACACACACACTAACTCTCCTCTGTGCAGGATGGGCGACGTGAACACGCTGACATGCAAACTGAAACGCAGGTAAACAAGTTATTAAAACACGTTAACCTCATTATTTATTAATACGTTTATAAACGTTGACTCGAGGAAGAATAAAATGTTTAATTATTCTGGGTCTCTCTCTCTCTCTCTCTCTCTCTCTCTCTCTCTCTGTCATGTGTAGTGTTGCTCGTTCGCCCACTCTCTCTCTCCCTCGGCTGAATGTTGGACTGCTGAGAAACAAAACTTTTAAAAAAACAAGCTTATGTAAATATGAAATTACTTTTGTCTCCTTACAAATAAGATTTGACAAATAAATAAATCTTAAATCTTGTATTTAAGATTATTTGATTCTTCATTTTGATATAATTAACATGTTTGAAATATATTTACGATTGCGATTTGTACTTAATATTTAATTTAAACATTTGTCTTGTTTTGTTTATTTTTTTACTTTTCTGAACTCTTTGCCTGGCCCCGCCTCTTCCCCGGCAGCCAATCAGATAGCGGGTGGCCCGGCGGCACTGCAGACGGCGCCCTCTGCTGGTCAGAGGTGAGAGCAGTTCGCTTGGATTTAAAACACTTTGACGTCATGTGATCACGTGACTGAGTTTGTCATGGACCTGCAGGTGGGAGGGCGGGGCTGAGCGGGACCATGTGAAGCCCAGTGCACCCTGGGAAAACAGCACTCTGAGGTAAAAAACAAAACGTCAGTGTTGAAGAAACTAATATAATCAAACACAGATGATAGAATATTAGAGAATATCAGATCTGTTGAGCACCGTTACCGTAGCGACTCGAGGACAGGCTAACTAGCTACTACGCTAACTAGCTACCATGCTAACTAGCTACCACACTAACTAGCTACCTAGCTAACTATCCTTTCATCCATCTCCAGAGCTGCGTCCTCTCTCTTCCTGCTGACCTCTGACCTCACTCTACAGCCCCACTGGCGTGTGTTGTCACCGTGACAACCAACAATAGTCACCATTTTCTTTCGTACCGGTCACATGACCTCTGAGGAACAGATTAGATGTGTTGTGGTTTTGTGATTCGGTTCCAGCGGCCTTTTCAACCCAAAGTTTCCTCCGAACACCAACGAAGAAGACGGAGCAGGAGGAGTACCACAGCGGTAAGAAGGACACGAGGGACCTTAAAATAATAAAAACAAAACGTGTGTCAACAATTTCTTCTTCACAAAACAAAGAAGTCTTAAAATCCTGACAGATTTAATTGATTAAACTGATTTAACTTGCCTGTTATTTATGTTTCATGCATTTTAAGGTGGATTTGTTTAATGTGGTCTTTGGCCTGTAGGCGGAGCAAGAGCCTGGATGGAGATCGACCAATCAGAGAGCAGCGGCGGAGGTGAACAGTTATGATTTATTGCATCTTTCGTTTAAGTCGATACGTTTTATGACGGTTTTTCGGGCGTGAAAGTCAAATTGTTCTTCAAACATTGTAAAATACATGATGAGCGCCGTCAAATTTAATAATTAATAATCAACTTTGAAGTTTAAAAATTTAGTAAAGAAACGGTTAAATGTCGTTAAAGTTGTAGGATTTTGTCAGGTTTCTGTCTGATGTGTCTGCAGATCTCGTTCCCATGGCAACACCAGCAGTGGCAGCGAGTCACGGAAGATGACGAATAACGGCGAGCAACGTAGGAGAAGAAAGAGCCGGTGATAAAAATATAGAAACAGTAATATATATATATATATATATATATATATATATATACACTTGTGTTTTCTGTCGTCAGTTCTCTCTCTGAGCTACTTCCTGTTTTCACCTAGCGATCACCATGGTGACCGGAGGTCCGATGCCAGATTGTAAGTAAACACGTCGACCTCACTTCTGATGCTAATGCTAATGCTAGCAGGTGTTGCATCATTCCTTCTCTCTTCTCTGCAGACGGAGTCCCGACGCTCCGACCTGGAAACACATCCAGTACGTAACAAGGAAGCTGATTGGTCGACCGGGTTTACTCACACCGACCTCATCAATACAATCAATACAACCAATACACACAATCTGTGTGTGTGTGTGTGTGTGTGTGTGTGTGTGTGTGTGTGTGTGTGTGTGTGTGTGTGTGTAGGAAGCAGCTGATGGAGCCTGACGGTTTGATTGACAGACAAACGGAGGAAATACCTTATAAGGAAGTGAGGTAAGGTAGGATGAACAGAAGGAAGGAAGGAAGGAAGGGAGGAAGATAATAACAAGTTTGTGTCCTACAGAGTCTCGGCGGAGCCAATCAGAACGCGGCGTTCTCCGAGGGGGCGGCGCCATCGCCGGTGGGCGTCAGCTACAGACCTCCAGTAGGTGCCAGTCAAACGTTTCTGTCGATGATGTCATACTTCATTTACCTGTCCTCAGGTGAGCAGCCGTTTGTCTCTTTGTCTTTGATCTCTCAGTTCAAAAGTGGACCTGGTTCCTCCGCTTCCTGTTACCATGGCAACCGACGCTTCCGTTCGATTACCCACAAGTCCCTGATTGATCTGTGATTTAATATCAATAACCAGATGAAAAGGATGCTGAAATAACTCCATCATGATGGTGATCAGTAAAAAGTGCTGAGTCATGCTTTGTTAGGTCTGTCAAGACCACAAGATAACTCCTTTTAAAACGCTGGTTTTCTGAATGGAGTCTGGTTGATGGGTGCTAGGCTATGCTAACATTGTAGCTGCTCCATCAACACTCCAAATAAGGTCATCTAGACATAAATACAGCAGAGACCTTGTTGTTTGGACCACAGACAGTCTCTGGTTCCTCACATAGTCTGGTCTGGTCTCTGGACTCATGTGGGCTACTATCTAGACCTCTGGGGGACCACAGACAGTCTCTGGTTCCTCCACATAGTCTGGTCTGGTCTCCGGACTAATGTGAGCTACTATCTAGACCTCTGGGGGACCACAGACAGTCTCTGGTTCCTCCACATAGTCTTGTCTGGTCTCCGGACTAATGTGAGCTACTATCTAGACCTCTGGGGGACCACAGACAGTCTCTGGTTCCTCCACATAGTCTGGTCTGGTCTCCGGACTAATGTGAGCTACTATCTAGACCTCTGGGGGACCACAGACAGTCTCTGGTTTCTCCACATAGTCTGGTCTGGTCTCTGGACTACTGTGAGCTACTATCTAGACCTCTGGGGGACCACAGACAGTCTCTGGCTTCTCCACAGTCTGGTCTAGCGACAAGCTTACTACTTTTAAAATGCTGGTTTTCTGAATGGAGTCTGGTTGAAATATTTAAGCTGAGTGGTTAGCACCTAGCGACTAGAGATGAAGCCCACAGTGAATCTTCCTTGTTCAGCGATTCATGTAAAAATGATGTTTTATTGGAACACAAACTATTTGTGACCAAAAAGTAACATAAAATACATCAAATATATTCAGTCATGTTTTTAAAGGAGCTCCACATCTGTCATGAAACACGTTGGTTTTACTTATTCTGGGGTAAAAAACAATAATATTTGAATTTGTGTATTTATATAGCTACAACACCTGATACAAGTCGTATGTATTTATTTTGTCTGGACATGATGGTGACAGTTTTGGTTTGTTTTTATTAACGTTTACTTTAGTGAATGATTCTGAATGTGTCGGCTTTAGTCAACACAAGTTGTGAAATGTGAAAACGTGGTTATTTGGAGATATCTAATAAATGTTGTTTCTTAACTTTCTCTTTTTCTTCTGCTAGTTTACCAGAACATGGTTATTATTAACATTATAATAATGACAGTCAAAAGGAATCATATTGATCCACATTTAATAAGTCTGACGTTTATTCCATCTGACAAAGATTTAACAGCCGTCCAACTCTGGAGAAATGATTCCAGCAAAGTCTTCATTTATATCGCAAAAAATGGAGAGAGACCTTTGTTATCGTCAGTCACAAAGGTGTTGCTTCCAGCTCACAGCTCAAGGAGACATCTGATGTTAGTTTTGCTCTGAAACAAAACGAGGAGGATGAATGTAGTGTTTTAGTCCTCCGGCTCCCTCTGCTGGTCGGACGATGGGAATGTCAGTGTGCTGATTGTCTTTAGAGAAGGAAGTTTGAATAACCTCCAGCATGTCTCTGTTCGGCTGAAACGAAGCATCCTCGTCCGTGGTTCTTGTCGTGTGATTGGCCGGATGACAGGAGGAAGTGGTCCTGACTCAGGCGTCGGGCTTCACGGGCCACAGGGGGGTCCGAACATCTCCATGGTCTCCACGACAAGTGCCAGGTGATCCAGAAACGAGTTCACAGACACTCTGAGGATCCGAGCTTCGTCTGCGCTCCACTTCCTGAAACAGGAAGAAGAAGAGGAGGTTAAGTGAAGCTGCGGGCATCGACCCCGTGGCGTCGGGTACAGGTGGATGGGTGTGACAGCGGTCTTCCCCTCACACAGACAGCGTGCTGCCGGTCACCGCCAGCGACTTGCTGATGCCACCCTTCCTCGGCTCGCGGTCCGGCGCCAGAGAGCGCAGAGCGACGGAGGCCTCGGCAGACGATGGGAAGGGGACGTCCAGAGAGCTGGTGGGGGGGTCAAGGAAGGACCACCTCGACACAAACGCATCGTAAAAGTGCTGTTTATTTGATATTTAGTCCTGATTCTGTGCAACATTTAGTCCTGGTTCTGCCCAACATTTAGTCCTGGTTCTGTCCAACATGTAGTCCTGGTTCTGTCCAACATGTAGTCCTGGTTCTAGTCCTGGTTCTGTCCAACATTTAGTCCTGGTTCTGTCCAACATTTAGTCCTGGTTCTATCCAACGTTTAGTCCTGGTTCTAATCCTCGTTCTATCCAACATTTAGTCCTGGTTCTAATCCTGGTTGTCCAACATTTAGTCCTGGTTCTAGTCCTGGTTCTGCCCATTTGTTTAGAGACTTTTCACTTTTGTATTTTCGTATTTTCAACCCATCTTGTTCTATTTGCGGTGGTTCTATGTTCTATTATCTGGGCTCGTGTTCTTTAGAAGGTATTATACTTAGTGTGAATGACGGAGGGAACGAGTCGGAGGAGAAGTGGAGGAAACAAGGAAACGAGGACACCGGAGAGTAAAGGAAACGAGGACACCGGAGAGTAAAGCTAACGTTAGCTACGGCGCTAAAAGAAGCATTAGGCTAACGGTTTACGGCTTCGGCCTCGCTTTAATAAACAGAACGGAACTCTATAAACCCGAAGATAAAATCTGGCGCTCATTCTGAAGGATACAATTCCAGTTTGCCCGTTCCGTGGTTTCTTTCCGCTTCCGTCGCCGCCATCGTGTTTGTTGTGCTGAAGTAGGTCAAAGTTTCCGGTAGATGAAGAATCTACTTCCGGCTCGAAATGTCGCGCTGCTGCCCCCGAGCGGCGAGAGACGGCACTGCAGCTGCCTGACAGTAAAACTGACACCTGAAAGAATAAAACAAATAAAAAAATATTAAATACCATGGAAAGGTACTCAACAGACACATGTTGAGTAATTAGGATATTCGCTTATGTTATGGAAATATTGTATACATATAAAAATAAGATATAAGGTAAAGAAATATTCAGACAATTTACTCTGAAGGTATCAACGTAAAAGTACCAACTAAGCAACATACGTAGTTATTCCGCAGAGCTAATTCTATGTGCTGTTGGTCTGTTTAATGTATCGTGTAATAATATATTGTGTATATTATATTTTCATTGTACAATAGTTAGTCATACTGGACTAAACAAATAATACAATATTATATAATTAAAATACTCAACAAAAGTGCTTAAAATGTGCTTTACTTGACAACAACTTCCCACTTATTGTAATTATTGTTTCTGTATAGCATTTAATTTGTCCAGGTCAGTCAATTTTACATCTATGTTTATTTAAAACATCAATTAAAACCTTGAAACCTTTCGTTCAACATCCCACTGTTATCATATATCACATGATGGGAATGTTTCCAGGATGTTGTTTCTGGACGTGAAAGCTGTCGAAATAAAACACGTGACCGAGACGCCCGTCGGACAGTTTCCAGACTTTTATTTTGAAGCTGTCAAACTCAGCTGTTCACAGCAGCGCGTCGCTTCGCGCTCAGAAGCGTCAGGTTCGGAGCCGCGCATTACGTGCACGAGCAGCTTCGATCATTCATTAAGTTATTGATTTTTAAATCGGGACCGAGCGAGGTGCGGCGGGACTCTTCAGACCACATCCGCGTTCGTTCAGAGACCCGGGACCGGATCCATTTTTACCCTGAAAACTACACGGTAACATTTATATTATATAATAACACATATTCGGTGTATTTTATTTACAAAGAGCACCGGAGACCATGTTGACTGAGTACAATCAAGTTTTTATAATTAATAGTATTATTGATCTGCAGTTATTGTTGTTTGGCAGACTATTTTAGAATATATATTTAATATTTTATTTAAAATTAATTTACATACAGTCTGTTGTGGTCCATTGCTTTGTATTTAGGTCTTTTTCATTATTATTTTATGTGTGAGGCGCCCATTAATAAAATGTATTATTATTATTATTATTATGCATATTTTGATTTTAGCAGGTTTTGTTGTAGTAAAAAGTACTAATATTATCAGATGTGGTGGAGTAGAAGTAGAAAGTACCATGAGTAACAGCAGTAGTGTGAATTGTGTCTCCTCCAGTACTCGTACTTGTACTCGTCTGTGTACTACATGGCGGCCCCCCGGAGGTCCGGGACACTGCGGGACCTGCAGCTGGCCCTGCAGCTGAAGATCGAGGAGCTCCGTCAGCGGGACTCCCTGATCGACGAGCTGGAGCTGGAGCTGGACTCCAAGGACGACCTGATCCAGCATCTGCAGGCGGAGCTGGACCGCCACCGCAACGCCTCGCAGCACGCTGCCAACGCCGCCGCTGCCATCACGGCCAGCACAGGTGGGTCTGCCGGCTCCACGTGGACTACACGGGGGTCCAGTGAGACCAGGTCCAGTTAAACCCGGGCATGGAAACGGTTGCAGTTTGGACTTTCACCCAGGGGGCCGATGTTCGAGTCATCGGCCCCCTGGGTGAAAGTCCTGTGTTGTTAGACCCCTCCTCCACCCAGACCTTCTTCAACTAGACCTCCTCCGCCCAGACCTCGACCACCCAGACCTCCACCACCCTGACCCCCACCACACAGACCTCCACCACACAGACCACCACCACCCAGACCTCCTCCAACTAGACCTCCTCCACCTGGTCTGTGATCTGTATGTGTGTGTGTGTTTGTTGAAGGTGCGGCGGTTCCGATGCCGGCGGCGCCCGATGAACCTCAGCGGATCAAGAGACAGGCGATCTCTGCAGAACCCACAGTCCTGGACCCGTCCCAGCTCACCGACGTGACCCTGCAGAGCTACTGCAAGACCAAGGAGTGAGGCCCCCCCCTACCCCCCCCCCCCCCCCACACACACACACACACACACACACACCTGGACTGACCCGTGTGTGTGTTCAGGTCCAGCGAGCTGATCCAGAGGGCTCTGATGGACAACGACTTCATGAAACACCTGGAACAGGGCCAGGTAACGCTGCTCGCCGCCGCCACGCTTCTTCTTCGTTGGTGGTTCTGACGATGCTTGTCTGCAGATCCTGACCATCATGGACTGCATGCACCCCACCAGCCTGGCCAAGGGCTGCTGCGTGATCCAGGAGGGCGACGACGGGTCCACGGTCTACGTCCTGGAGGGTAAGGGTCTCCCACTGGGCCCCACCAGACCCGACGGCTCATCCTCTGGGGGCCACAATCCCTGTATAGTCAAGTACCTGTCGCTCTGCCCTCCCACCTGTCGCTCTGTACTTCCACCTGTCGCTCTACCCTCCCACCTGTCGCTCTGCCACCCCGCCTGTCGCTCTACCCTCCCACCTGTCGCTCTGCCATCCCGCCTGTCGCTCTGCCATCCCACCTGTCGCTCTACCCTCCAACCTGTCGCTCTGCACTCCCAGCTGTCGCTCTGCCCTCCCAGCTGTCGCTCTACCCTCCCACCTGTCACTCTTCCATCCCACCTGTCGCTCTGCCATCCCACCTGTCGCTCTGCACTCCCACCTGTTGCTCTGTACTCCCACCTGTCGCTCTGCACTCCCACCTGTTGCTCGGTCTGGACTCACTAGATGCTGCCTCCCCGTGTTTCTGGGTCCTGGTCCCAGGTTTGGCTGAGAGACCAGGATCAGAGGGACCTGACAGGTATTCAGGCTCTGGACCAACATGAGGATCTGACATGACTCACGAGGACAGCGATGTGGGCTCCTTCTGGTCTGAGTGCACGTGCTGATGCATTCTGGGAGATCTGTCTTATTTATAGTGCCTGTCGACTGGAGAGCGTTATCTAACACACTGGTGATCAACGTAGCGGTGGAGATGCCGGGGAGGCAGGCCAGCTGAAAGCACAGAAACCTGGTCCAGGACCAGAGTTCTGACACTCGGACAGGAAACAGGAAGTTAGGAAAGAGATGTAACGGTGACACTGAGTCAAACACCTGGAGGAGAGATAGAACATCATGGTGACATCATGGTGTGGTCACCGTCTGGTTGGTCTGTGTGTGTGTGTGTGTCAGATGTTCCTGACGGCGGCGTTCCTCCCTGAGAGGTTCCTCTGCCGTGTTGCGTTCAAGTGCTGTTGAAAGCTGACGAGGACTCGTTGTTGTGAGTCTCTTCAGCTCTGAACAGAAGCTCCCTGTTTAGTGCAGATGGGTTTGTGTGTGTGTGTGTGTGTGTGTGTGTGTGCGTGTGTGTATCCACAGAGGGGATGGTGGAGGTGACCAAACAGGGGAAGAAACTGTGCAGCATCAACCCGGGGAAAGTGTTCGGGGAGCTGGCCATCTTGTACAACTGCACCCGCACTGCAACGGTGACAGGTAACCTAGCAACGCACCGCCATGACACCGCGGACAAGGTCATGGTTCTACCAATTAGTTGTCTAGAACCCGTCACCTTGATGACTGATGAAATTCAACATGTAAACTAATGAGTTTTTGAGGTGCTAACTGTTTCCAGTCTTTATGCTAAGCTAAGCTAACTGGCCCTTCGCCTTACCAAACTTCGGTCTCACGGCGGTTCGTGAAATCGTCACTGTGACTGTATGCGTGTAAATCAAAAATGTGTGTTTTTAAACATTTAGGTCCGATGGAGTCGAGCAACAGATAAAAAGGGATGTCAGGATTTGTTTACAATAAGAAGAATAAAGAATAACGCTATTTCAGGTCAATAATGGTGTCCCGCTAGGTCCCATTCTTGGTCCTCTTGTTTTCGCTACATACATCCTGATATAACGGTGCCCCTCAACAGTTCTTTGCAGATGACATCATGTTCTTCCGACTGTTATATTACAAGACAAAGATGGACGTCACTGAAGATTCGCCATCTTTCCCGATAAAATTGTACGTTAACGTTGTTTCTGTCTGCAGCTCTCAGCGACATCAAGCTGTGGGCGATCGACCGGCAGGGTTTCCAGACCATCATGATGAGGACCGGCCTCATCAAGCACTCCCAGTACACCGACTTCCTACGCAGGTCTGGGCCCTCGAACGCACCACCGCACTGTTTGAAAGCTAGTCCACCTGTCACTGACTCCCACCTGTCTCCCCACCTGTCGCCCTGCCCCCCAGTGTCCCGTCCTTCCAGTCGCTCCCCGAGGACGTCCTCAGCAAGCTGGCCGACATCTTGGAGGAGGTGATGATCTCAAACACATGTTTCCATGACGACCTTACAAAGTGGCTCACGATTAACGACCTTGCGACCATCTCTGCTCCTCGCTCAGACTCACTACAGTGACTGTGATTACATCATCCGCCAGGGCGCCACCGGAGACACGTTCTTCATCATCAGCGAGGGACAGGTGAGGAAGACGGGGGTGGGGGGGGGGGGTGAAGGACTTGGAGGTAAAGAGAGGGAGGGGAAGAGGAAGTCAGGTCAGAGGTCAGGTTGTACTGGTGGAAACCTGGTATTCCAGATGAATTTAGCTTTTAGCTGATCTAGAGTCAGGTACTAGTACCTAGCACTGATGCAACAACGTGACAGAGATGTGATGTCATGACGTTGTGATGTCATGATGTGGGCAGGTGAAGGTCTCCCAGCAGGACTCGCCCGGCGACCAGCAGGTGGTGAAGACCCTCTCTAAAGGAGACTGGTTTGGGGAACAGGCTCTGAAGGGGTGAAACACACAACTACACTTTATATTCACACGTTCATGTCCTCACGTCTTCATGTCCTCATGTCTTCATGTCCTCATGTTCTCGTGTCTTCATGTCTTCATGTCTTCATGTCCCCATGTTCTCGTGTCTTCATGTCCTCATGTCCTCATGTCTTCATGTCCTCATGTCTTCTTGTCCTCATGTCCGCATGTCTTCACGTCCTCATGTCCTCATGTCTTCATGTCTTAATGTCCTCATATCCTCATGTCTTCATGTCCTCATGTCTCTGCAGCGAGGACATCCGGACGGCAAGCGTCACGGCGGTGGGAGACGTCACATGTCTGGTCATCGACCGTGAGTAAGTGGGAGTAAATAACAGAGACCACAAGGAGGTTCCTCAGAGGTCAGAGGTCAGAGATCTGAAGGAAGTGAACCAGGTGGTTTTGGGGGTTTAGTTGATCTTAACGAGACGTATGTGTGACCCAGATCCTTCAAACAGCTGATCGGAGGACTGGATGATGTCATCAACAAGCAGTACGACAGCGACGAGGTCAAAGCCAAGTGAGTTTTTAAACATTTGGCGAAGAAGTAAAATGAGTGATTTTGTCAATGGAGTCTGGTGGCTTTGGCTCTGCCTCCTGCTCCCTCTAACGCCGTCTCCTCGTCTCTTTGGCTCTGCCTCCTGCTCCCTCTAACGCCGTCTCCTCGTCTCTAGTTTGCAGGCGGAGGCAGATTTCTTCTCCAGCGTGTCGCTGAGTGATTTACACATCATCTGCACTCTGGGGATGGGAGGCTTCAGTCGGGTGGAGCTGGTCAGAACATTAGATCATGGTGTATATATACACATATACACACATATATATATACGTGTATATATACGTGTATATGTGTATATATACATGTATTACATCTATATAAGTGACAAAGTGATGGATGGACACATCGCTAGAAGCGTTTCCGTGTTCAGGTGCAGCTGAAGAGCGATCCGAGCCGATCCTTCGCCCTGAAGGTGTTGAAGAAACGCCACATCATGGACACCAGCCAGCAGGGCCACATCCTGTCGGAGCGCCGCATCATGATGGAGGCCCACAGCCCGTTCATCATCAGGTGACGCATCATCGACCATTGTCACAGCGACGGGAAGCGTTGCTATCTTTGCATCAGGGTCTCAGACTCTGATCCGGACTTCTGTGTCCCTGCAGGCTGTATCGGACCTTCAGAGACTCCAAGTACCTGTACATGCTGCTGGAGGCCTGTCTGGGGGGCGAGCTGTGGACGCAGCTGAGAGACAGGTGGGGGTGAGACGGGTTGTTTGTCTGTGTGTTGGAAGCTGACTCAGCTTCCTCGTTTCCGTTTCAGGGGATCCTTTGACGACGGCATCACACGCTTCTACACCGGCTGCGTCATCGAGGCGCTGGCCTTCCTGCACTCCAGAGGGATCATCCACCGGGACCTGAAACCGGAGAACATCATCCTGGACCACAGAGGATACGCCAAGCTGGTGGGGGGGTGCGCTGGGACCTGGCGACGGGGGTCAGACGTCTCACCGGGAATCCCTCACACGGTGCCTTTCTTCTGACCAGGTGGACTTCGGCTTCGCGAAGAAGGTGGGTCTGGGGAAGAAGACCTGGACCTTCTGTGGGACTCCGGAGTACGTGGCCCCGGAAATCATCCTGAACAAAGGCCACGACAGCTCGGCCGACTGCTGGTCTCTGGGGATCCTGGTCTTCGAGCTGCTCAGTGGAAGGTAGGCCCACTTACCTGGACCAGAAACATGTAAAAGACATAATAATAACAATAATAATAATAATAACAATAAATTAAACATATTAATAATCATAAAAATAATAATACAATAAATAAATAAATAATAATAAATACAAATAATAATACAATAAATAAATAAATAATAATAAATACAAATAATAATAAAAATGAAAATAACGATAATTATAGAAGAAAATAATAATCATAATAAATAATAATAATACAAAAAATAATGAAATAATAATAATAACACAAATATTCCTCTAGTGGTCGTGACCTCTCTTTGTGTGCAGTCCTCCGTTCTCCGGCTCGGACCCCATGAAGACCTACAACGTGATCCTGCGGGGCATCGACATGATCGAGTTCCCCAAGAAGATCACCAAGAGCGCCGCCAACCTCATCAAGCGGCTCTGCAGGTCAGAGTCCAGCCAGTCAGAACCACTTGTCCAGTCATGTGACCTTGTGTCTCCTCTCAGGGACGACGTGTTGACCCTGTGACCTTGACCCTGTGACCTTGACCCTGTCTCCTTGTGTTTCAGGGACAACCCTTCAGAGCGACTCGGCAACCAGAAGAACGGGGCGAAGGACATCCAGAAGCACAAGTGAGACCGTGAACCGTGAGTACTCTGTGCAGCGGTGTTACTGTCGTCATGGCAACGCGTCTCTGTGTCCTCCAGGTGGTTCGAGGGCTTCAACTGGGACGGCCTCCGCCAGGGAACCATCGATTCGCCGTTCACGCCCACGGTCCGTATACGTCCGTCTCTGTGAGCCACCGCCGTGCACCCTGCCGCCGCGCACGCCGCCACCACCGCGCTGACTTCCTGTTTGTCCCTGCAGGTGGACGGACCGCTGGACAACAGCAACTTTGACTATTTCCCGGAGGACATGGAAGACCCGCCTCCCGACGAGGAGTCCGACTGGGACCTGGAGTTCTAGTCCTGAGTCTGCAGAGACAACATGAAGCCGGGAGGAAAGTTTTATCTGTGACGAGGGTTTCAGTCAAAGGTCAAAGGTCAAAATGAAGGCGTGTAAATAGTATTTATAAATATAGATATACTTTATATATATTATTTATATTATATAATATAAATATATATAAATAAATCTCCTTCTCACCCCTGGTGGGGTGGTATCTGTGTCATTTTCAAGCGCGGGTCCATATGTATTATCGAGCCCCGAGGCCGCCTCACAGGCAGCGAGACGCTCACGCATACGAGGAAGGCTTCGTGCCCCAGCAGGTCATCGTTTTTTTGTTTTGTTTGTTTGTTTTATATATATTATATCTTTAGCCTATATCAAGAATAAAATCTAAATACTTTTTAGTATTTAAGTAAAAAGTTATATTACAAGACAAAGTTTTTAAAAAGTAGAAATGTAATTTTGAGGATAATCGTAACATCTCAAGATTGTAATCTGTAATGTAAATGTAAATAGGTACTTATATTAAAGTCTTAATTATGACATCATCACATTCATATCTTCCAGATGAGGTCGTGTTATTGAGAAAACATCAAAGCATCCCCGGAGTGAGCTCATTATTTTAACATAGAGTCCAGGGGTCGACTCTCACTTGTCAAAGCGGTTGCCAGGCAACGAATGACTCATCTGTCGGTTGCCAGAAGTGGAGAATGTGGTTTCATATTATATTTAGAGTAATTAAGAGATGGTGGCAGAGACATGAATTCTTCTTACTATGAATCAGACTTTCGTCCTCCCCGTCTCTGACCACTTCCTGTTGAAGCCCCGCCCCCTCGGCGTGGAGGTGTTTAAACTCAACATGTCTGGGTTTTTATGAGGACGTCCAGGTTTGGATCAGGGAAAATGACGTCATGTTTACTTGTGTTTTATCTAATAAACAAAGAAACTAAATAGTTGGGTGGGTAATGGTGTTTTATAGCCTCACTGATGACAACTATAACTCATCCATGTGTTGAATATAATAATAATAATAATAATAATAATAACTAATATTAATACAATCCAAACAACCTGGGTTGATAAAAAAAACCCAGATGATCAAAATAGCAGAACCAGCAGAACCAGATCCAGAACCAGACCCAGATCCAGAACCTGATCACGTGAGCTGATCCAGATTTCACATTTTACATCAGAAGAAACGAAGTCTTCAAAATGAGCTATGAGAGCAACTATTAGATATTAATCATAAAGATGAATATTTATAAGACTGTTTGAATTAATTCAATCAATTAAATATTAGAATAATATAATAATGTTAAAATAATATAATCTAATCATAAATGTAGGAATGTGACTAACAGGAAAGATCGTATAAAAAAGAGAAGAATAAATGAACGGAACAAATGCTGGTTTTTCCCACAATGCTTTGCTGCTGATGTTTATCAGCCGTTGACCTCTGGAAGGGTCACCGCTTCCTGTGTGACGGAAACGACTCAGCGACTCTCACAGATAACACACACTCGCTTTTCCACATTCCCCGGGGCGACACCTTCCTCCTCCTCACCTCCTAACCTTCCTCCTCCTCCTCTCCTCCTCCTCTCCTCCTCACCTTCCTCCTCCTCCTCTCCTCTCCTCCTCCGTCTGTTCTGTCTGTTTTTATGCGTTTTTAATCAAAGCCACAAACTTCCTTCTCTCCAGTAAAAACACAATAAATCAGAAATACTTCAGGAACCAGAACCAGAGACTGTCTGTGGTCCCCCAGAGGTCTAGATAGTAGCCCACATGAGTCCAGAGACCAGACCAGACTCTGTGGAGGAACCAGAGACTGTCTGTGGTCCCCCAGAGGTCTAGATAGTAGCTCACATGAGTCCAGAGACCAGACCTGTATTTATGTCTAGATGACCTTATTTGGAGTGTTGGTGGAGCAGCTACAATGTTAGCGTAGCCTAGCACCCATCAACCAGACTCCATTCAGAAAACCAGCGTTTTAACAGTAGTTATCTCGTGGTCTTGCAGACAGACCTAACAAAGCATGACTCAGCACTTTTTACTGATCACCATCATGATGGAGTTATTTCTGCATCCTTTTCATCTGGTTATTGATACTTTTACCGTTTGTTTGTTTATTCCTTTGCTTGTCTCGAAGTATCTCAGTAGTATCTGAGGAGTAACGCAGTTGTACTAGTACTTGTACTGGAGTGGAGCGTCGTACTGCGTTCACGGTCAGCTGGTTTTCTGCTAGACTGGACAACTTCACAGAGAAACGTGACGAGAATCACAAACGTGCTTCCTTCGTTCCTACTATTTTTAGAAAGTTATTAAAGAAAAAAACAACTTCTTCCCGATCTGTTCAAATAAAACCTGCAAACTTGTTTTCATCTCGTTGTACAATATCAATATACATGTTTAAATATAAATCTATAACTATGTTTAGAAGAAGAAAACAGACCGAGTCACTGGTTTTACTTGACCACCGTGCCACCGTGACGTCACTGCGCGGAAACATCCAATTAGCCGCTGCGTTAATTACATGACCGATGAATAAGGCATGAGCGGGGCGCGCTCTGATTGGCTGCCGCTGACATAAATAGCAGGTGTGGAGGGACCAAGACTGAGAACCTGAACCCGCAGCACCTTCGCCCTCCTCAGACCCCGACGCACCGAGACCCCGACGCACCGAGACCATGCAGCCCGGCTCCGCTCCGCTCCTCCTGCTCCTCCTCCTCGGACTCAGCACCGCGGCCTCCTTCCAGCTGCTGCCGGAGGAGGCGGCTCCCCGCCGGGCCCGCTTCTCCGCCAACAGCCCGAGTGAGTCCCGCTTCTGGTCTGGAGATCTGCTGTACTAGATCTGTTCTGTAGATCTACTATAGTAGATCTGCTGTAGTACTTTTCTTTATTCGTGTAAACTTCTGTCTTAGTTTTCCTTCTAAAATGTTTTTCACGTGTCTCTGACTTCATCTCTGCTTTTGAACTCTGCCATCTTATTTACATTAAACGTCATTATTTATCAAAGTTTACTTTCCAGAGTGATTATGAACTTTGATGTTAAAGATATTAGTAGCTGTTCTTATATTGAGCAGAAACAATCCTTCACATCTGCTTTCAGTCAGGGAGCAACATGCATTCTCTCTGCTGGCCACCGGGGGGTGACTCCTCTCTGGTTGTATAGAAGTCTCTGAGAAAATGGTCCTACTTCTCTCTGCTGACTGTGTGTGTGTGTGTGTGTGTGTGTGTGTGTGTGTGTGTGTGTGTGTGGTGTGTGTGGTGTGTGTTTGTGTGTGTGTGTGTGTGTGTGTGTGTGTCCAGCTGATGTTGCCAGATGTCTGAACGGTGCCGTGGCCGTCGGCTGTGGATTCTTCTCGTGTCTGGAGAACTCCACCTGCGACACCGACGGGATGCACGAGATCTGTGAGCTCTTCCTGCACTCAGCCGCCACCTTCAACACGGAGGTAAGTCCCCGCCTGTCTGCCTGCCTGCCTCTCTGTCTGTCCACCACCCGTCTGTCTGCCTGCCTGTCTCACCTGCGCTGTCACCCTGCAGGGTAAGACCTTCGTGAAGAAGAGTCTTCACTGCATCTCTCAGGGAATCTCGGCGAAGGTTTTCCAAACGATCCGCCGCTGCAACATCTTCCAGAGGATGATCGCCGAGGTTTGTGACTCACACACGACCATCACCATGACGACCATCACCATGGCGACCAAGCCCCCCCTCTGAGTGTGTGTGTCTCTGTGAGTCCAGGTGCAGGAGGAGTGCTACACCAGTCTGGACCTGTGCACGGTGGCGAGGACCAACCCCGACGCCATCGGAGAGGTGGTGCAGGTCCCCACCCACTTCCCCAACAGGTGAGCCCACGCTGCGTCCTGATTGGTTCACTCAGACTACAGGGTTCAACCAGTCAGCTCACTTCCTGAATAAACCACGTTAACTTGTTTGACCTGAGACTTGTTAGTCCTGACTACGACCCCGGTACTGGTCTATCACGGGTCCAGAAGAGACGGGAAGCAGCTCCCTCCCGTGAATTCTCTGACTTCCTGTCCCCGGTCCAGGTACTACAGCACGCTGCTGCAGAGCCTGCAGGCATGCGACGAGCAGACGGTGGCGGCGGTGCGGACTGGCGTGGTGACCCGGCTTGGCCCCGACATGGAGACCTTCCTCCAGCTGGTCCAGAACAAGCCGTGCTCCGCCGCCGGCGCCGGTGCCGCCTACAACAACCCGTCCAGCTGGAGGAACATGCCGGTGTTCAACATCCAGCCGGGCTTCCGGGGCCGAGACCCCACCCACCTGTTCGCCAGGAAGCGGTCCGTGGACGATGTGGAGGCGGGGCTTAAGGCCGAGCAGTAGACACCACGCACGCCCTCGCCGCCGTGCTCACACGCAGACCTCAACGCTGTTTCCACGCTTCCTGTCCGAGAGCTCCTGTTAAATAAATTATTACTGCCACATGGCGGCGCCACTGAGCGATTCTGATTGATATTTATTTTCTTAGACGAGTTAATTTATGCGGCGGTTACATTTGAGGGCGGGGGGGCGTGTCCACGCCGGCCGTGGAGCGTCCTGCTGCTCTGATATCTGATGTTTCACGGAAACGTGGCTTTGTTCCAAATAAATGTTTTATTATCGAATCGACTCGTGTGATTTTCTTCATATCTTAATCTGTAATATGGTTTATCTATGCAAACAAAATGATAATTCTATATATTATATCATGATGGAAAATCAATAAACCTCTAAAACTGCTGCTCTCCATTGTAAACCCTCAATAAAGTATTAATAAAGCAGATCTTCTATAGAATTATCATTAAATCAGAGTTTAGTCTTAAAGGTCAAGAACACCTCGTGTAGTTCGTAGAACGGCCACCAGACGGCGAACAAGCACAAGAAAAACATCCAACATTTCCTCCAACTGATGTCTGACTTTATTCCTTGAGCTTCTAAAAAAACTAGTCATGAACTCATGTACACATTTGAAGTACTTGTACTTGTATTTTCCATGAACTGTCTTTATTGATGTGTTTTATCTGTATTTCCGCTTCAAATCTGCTTTTACTTTGATTTATTCATCAAAACGTTGAAGTCAGTTAATACAAGTACTACTACATTACTACTTGTACTATTACTATTACTACAACTACAATACTACTACTACTACAATACTACTTGTAATACTACTATTACTATAGTACTACAACTACTAGTACTACTACGACTACTACTATGACTACAGTACTACTACTATATTACTACTACTACAATACTAGTAGTACTATTACTACTACTATGATAAAAACATACACAAACTACAGTGACATTCATATGTAATAATTATTATATACACATCATACATAATTAATGATGATTATGAGTTTTATGAAATAATTGTTTAAATAATTTAAATAATGTTAGTTATTTCCTTTAATTAAAATAATGAGTGAATAATTATAATAAATCTAGATGATTTTATTAGTTAAATCTGGGTTATCTAGCAAATATAGTTTCTTCTGTTTCTGATCTGGCGTCCTCGTGACAATGGGACGAGACTCTTGCCGCTGATTGGCTCTCGCGTTGCACACGTTTCTGATGACGCGTTAATGAGGCCAACGCTTCGTAGGTGTTTGGTCGTCGGGGAAGTTCCAGGTAAATTACTTCCTGTCAGTGGAGGCCGGTTGCCATGGCGACTCACTCAGCCAGCTGTCACACTGACCGTTAATGGCCCTCAGCTCGCGTTACGGCCCATTAACTCCCATCAATTCCCCCCCCCCCCCCCCCCCCAGACGCGCCGCTGGCAGCTGCCAGTTAACAGCCTTTGTTCCCAGGAATTAGACCAGCCCGCTGTGTTTACTGACAGGAACTGCAAATAAGGAAGCAAACGAGATTTCTGTGGCGACAAAGAGATTCTGAGCCAAAGTTGTTTATTCAACATCGAGGAACAAAAGAGTCGCGTGAAAGAAGCGCGGAGGAAGACTACGACTAAACACGAAACGTTAAATCCAGTAAACGTCTCAAACGTTACACTCAGAAGTAGGCTACTTTACGTTTTTGTTTCACACTGCAGATTCAATAAAGCAACAGTTTATTTGGGAAAATAATGAGATGATCAGACGATATTACGTTACGATGTTACGCCACGATGTTACGCTACGATGTTACGCTACGATGTTACGCTACGATGTTACGCTACGATGTAACGCTACGATGTAACGCTACGATGTAACGCTACGATGTAACGTTACAATGTTATGTTACAATGTTATGTTACGTGATGTTGTTAGGATGGTACGTTGTATACATTACGATGTTTCATTATGTTGTTACGATGTTACGTTAGGATGTTACATTATGTTGTTACATTACGATGTTACGTTCCGACGTTACATCCCGATACTACGTTAATCTTACTTTATGATGTTATGTTACGTTATTATTACGTTACATTGCATCATTACGTTACAAGTGATGATCGCCATGATCTTTTTTTCTAATCTCCACCAACCGTCGACATTTGCGCGGTTTGAAGAAGAAATACCAACATTTTTCTGGCGACTGCGTTGTTTTTCCGGCAGGATGACATCATCATCATCATTGTGATATATTATGGTGGTTGTTGTGCCTCACAGGCACCCGTAGCAGACGGCATTTAACGGCAGTGTCGCAAAGCCTAAGGGGATTCTATCGTTATAGATACACCGGTCTGTATGTTGTTGCTCGGCTGAAACTTTAAATAAAGTCCAGTTAACCTGAAGTCGTGGACGCTTCGTCAATATATTACATGGTGTCAGAAGTGGGATCCGAACCCACGCCTCCATTCGGAGACCATCATCTTCCTGCGTCCTCCAAAACAGAACGACTGTTAAAATCGAATCACCGTGGTAACAGTCTGGTTTTGTTTCAGCGAGGAGAATTTAAAATGGTCACCACTTTCCTTTTTTGGACTTTAGTCCTTGCTCTGAATGGCAAGCTGCTGTCGCCATGGTGACGGTCTCTCCCCCACTTCCTGTCCCAGGTTTCGGTTAATCCAAGTGGACCGACGTGGAACCGGTCAGCCGTGAAACCTGTTAATGAACGACTGGTTCATTCTACTGCTGCTCTCAGTTTGGGCAGGACTCTGGTGCAGGACTCCACCTACCAGAACCGGGGAATCGGACCTGATTGTGGTTGCAAACAGGAAAGAAGCAGCACGTTGATGACCTCTGACCTGGACCTTAAAGGCCACATCGTCACAGATCAACACACTTTGTCCAATAAATCAGAACAAAATTTCAACCAGTAAAAAAGAACGGACTTTAATCCCGTCAGAACCTTTATTTTATAAAAAGCGTTCTCTTTACTTCGGAGAAAAACTTCAAGAGCAAAATAAACGAATGATCACAAAAGCAGAATGAAAACATTAATAAATGAGTAATAAGTTGTTTCCAGGTTACATTTAATAACGTATAGATTTATTTGATTCATTCATCGGTTTCTCCCTTTATTGTTTATTTTATTTATTTACGTTTCCCTTTTGTATTTCTCTCAGATCCACTTTGGTCTTCCATATAACAAAACTATTATTTACAATATTCACACGTTATTATTATTATTATTATTATTATTAACATAACCAAAGCGGAAAAGCTCTCACAACCTCGCCTCAGTCTGGATGAATGAGGTGTGAGTCCAGCTCAGTCCAGTCCAGTCCAGTCCAGTCCAGTCCAGTCCAGTCCAGCTGTTCTTCCCATCAGGCCGCTGCTGATGGACGACGGCGAGGTGTCAGAGGGAGCGCCGCCGCCGGCAGCACAGGAAGCAGTCCGAAGGTGATCCAGGAAGGGAAGAAGGTCCCCGCACGCCTATGTGGAGTTACAGGGCTGAGCCGAGACCAGCGAATACTGGACCAGAGGAAGGGCCAGGTCCAGGTACTCCTGCAGGGGAGAGGACTTTTAAACCCTGATGTCTGATCTTCCTCCGGCTTCACGTTTCAATACGAGTTGAATTCGACAAAACCGGAGTTGGTGTTTGTTGAAACAGTGGAAAGACTTTTATTTGTTTCTGTGGAGTTTGAATTAAGTTTTACAACACGGTTAAATGACTGCTTTTTTCCATTGGAGTCTGGTGTGGAGAGAGAGGGAGGGAGAGAGAGAGAGAGAGAGAGAGAGAGAGAGAGAGAGAGAGCCCAGAATGATCCAGGATCAGATCCTAACCGTCATCTGGTCTTGTTTGAAACATCAGAAGTAAACTCGACTCTGGCTGAAGAGAACCTCTGGTGGTCTCAGTGTTTGTTGACTGTTTCCTTGAAAGCACCATTAGTTACCACATATGTACCACACGTTACAAACAACCCAAATCTGCGGATGTTGCTGTTTGTGTCTCAGTGAGAGGAAGTCTACATGAAGACCACGGTACCTGGTTGGCCATAAGGGACAGCGTGCGGTCCAAGTCCTCGACCAGCTGCGTGAACGTGGGCCGGCGGGAAGGGACGGCATTCCAGCAGTCTCTCATCATCAGGTACCTGCAGACACACAAACCAGCTCAGCATCATCAGGTCCTCGAAAACACCGGCATCTGGTCTGTGGTGGACTCACAGCTCCTGGGTGCATGCCGAGGGTCTCTCCATGCGGTGGCCCTCTTTCAGCAGCTTGAAGAGCTCCTCCACAGGGACCCCGGGGTACGGAGACCCCCCCAGGGTGAAGATCTCCCACAGCAGGACTCCAAAGGACCACCTGCAGCAGCATGGGGGGGTATTAATATATTTATACTACATTACTGACACAATACACAAAATTACAATAAAAACAATTATAACAACAATCAGACAAAGAGAATTCAAACTAAATCTATCTGGATGTGAACGTCCAGACGTTAACTCACACGTCACTCTGGTGTGTGTAGATGCGGTCGAACAAAGCTTCCGGCGCCATCCACTTCACCGGAAGACGACCCTGCAGGAGCATCACAACGTAACAGCAACGTCACACCATTACAATGTCACACCAACGTTACAAGAACGTCACAACGTTACAACATTACAATGTCACAACGTTACAACATTACAATGTCACAACAACGTCACAACAATGTTACGACAATGTCACAATGACACAACAACATCACAACAAATCAGCTGGTGTTGGGCCGGTGGGCGGTGGCTTACGTTGGTGGTCTTCTTGTAGTAGTCGATGTGGTGGACGTCTCTAGCGAGACCGAAGTCGGCGATCTTCATCACGTTGTCCTCGGTAACCAACACGTTCCTCGCCGCCAGGTCTCTGTGGATACACTGAGAGACGCCGCAACCTCACATAAGCATTGGAACCACGCCCACATTTAACCTTAATATCTGGACCTGATCTGGAGACCACTGACCTTCTTAGAGGCGAGATAGGCCATCCCTCTGGAGACCTGGTATGCAGCAGAGACCAGCTCCCGGACTTCCAGACTGCCCAGGGACGCCCGCGTCGACCCGCTCCAGTACTCTGTCCCGACCGGCCGGCGGGTGCGGAGGTACTCCCTCAGGTTCCCCTGCGAGGCGTACTCCACCACCACGTACAGCTGGCCTGCAGGAGGGGGAGGTCACCGTCAACATCAGCACGCTGCCACCGGGGGGCGCTGCCACGCGGCCCACACACTCACCGTCCTGCGTGCACGCTCCCAGCAGGTTGATGATGTTCTTGTGTTTGCCGATCATCTTCATCATCTCCATCTCTGAGATCAGGTCGGACAGGTCCTTCTCTGTGGCGTCGGCTTCACGTGGCAACAGGAGGTCAAAGGTCAAATAGGTGACGCCGCGCTCACACCCGATGCAAAAGCAACATTTTAATTTAGTTCAGAATGCTTGGCTCACCTTTCAGCATCTTCACGGCCACCTTGGTGAGGCGCGTCGGTTTGTTCCTGTCGACCCCGATGGCCTCGGCCAGGACCACCTGACCGAAACATCCTTCGCCCAGCGGCTTCCCTAGCGTCAGCCTGAGGACGACACATCAGTGTTTTAATAACACCGTGGCACGAGACAATGACAAAGCTTCTTTAAAACGTATTATACTTCTCTATGGACCCTTAGCTAAGACCCGCCCCCCTCTGTGACCATGGAGCCCACACTGTCACTAAGTGTTGCATAAGATTCCTCGATTTATTAGTAGCGGTAGCAGGACAGGAACCGCTCTGAGCTGGTTCTGGATCAGCAGAACTCCATTCAGAGGACCAGGAGTTCAACAACAGGTTGAGCAGGTGGACAAGCAAGTGGAACCTGCAGGCGGTCCTACCTGTCACGAGGAAGCTCCCAGACGGGATCGTAGGGGAGTTCATACTCCGAGACCCCCATCAGGACGGCGGTGGTCGCGCTGGACAGCCGAGACTGACGCATCAAACACATCCCCGACTGGAGGGAGGACGAGGACTCGACGGAGACCTGCAGAGGGAGGAAGAGCTCTGGTCGTTAGTCATTTAACTTCCTGTGGTCAGTCGATGCCTAAAAGAATCAGTATCAGACTCTGTGTACGTTGTATTTAGATGATTTCCTCCTCTTTATCCCACTGTCGGACCTTTCTGATGGTAACTGGAGCTGTTCTCTGTGATCTCATCAAAGCCACCAGACTCCATAGAGAAAAACAGTGATTTAACCTGAGATCTGTGGTGGTTTGTATTTGCAGTAACAGGAAGTGGAACCAGCCAATCGAGCGGCGTTACCTGTCTCCTCAGAGGGATGCTCTTGGCGAGTTTCTGGACGGCCAACTGGCTGCTGAAGTCGCTCTTCTTTGGGGCGCAGCAGAGACGGCAGATGACCGCCATGGCGGCGAGGACGACGATGACGGAGAAGCCGAGGCAGTAGATGAAGATCTCCAGGTAGGTCTGGGAGGGCAGCGGGGCGGGGGGCGGGTCTGGGACCAGAGAGCACAAAGGGTCAGATGGGTGGCGTCTCTGCCGGAGGAAGTCAGCGGTGAGGATCAGGACGCACCGTCGACCACAGTGAGCCAGGCGGAGTGATGCGAGACGCCGATGGAGTTTCCTGCCAGGCAGGTGTACTCGCCCGCATCGCCCGCTGTCACGTTCCTCAGAGTCAAAACCTCCATTTCCTTATCGGTGGTGTTCAGACCTGCAGTCTGGAAGGAAGACAGACAGGTGGGTTATATCAACGACTTCCTGTCTGTGTCCCGCAGCTGCAAGCCCATTGGTTCCTATGGAAACACAATGCAAACATGTTGGGGACTACTTCCAGTGGCGGATTAGTATTTATAAACTCAAAACTTGAATAATTCTTTGACATAATAAAGTTAATCTACGAGAAAAATTTACAATTGTAATTTAAAATTTACAAGAAAAAACTTGACTTTTTTTTTAAAGAGTCACATAAATTCTTTCTGGATTTTAATAAAGGGGAGATAATGGGAGCTAAGCTAATGGAAGCTAAGCTTGTATGATTCTTGTATATTGTTGAACATTTGGCAGCATGTAAAACTCTCCGGTGACGGTTCAGCCAACGAGGACCCCAATTTGCAGGTGAACTCACGCGGACCTTGAGGACCAGGACGTACGGGTGTCCGTCCGGTGCCTCCCGGCTGCCGTTCACCGTGATGTGTTTGAGCCACTGGATGTGAGGCTGCGGGTCGCTGAACACCCGGCACACAAACTCCACGTCGCCGCCAGTCACCGCCGTCTGGTTGGCCGGCAGGCCGGCCTGCAGGATCGGCCTGTGGGGAGAACGCTCTGCCACCGAGCATCACAGAGGGTCAGAGGTCAACCAGAGGTCAACCAGCAACACATTCGGCTCCTCAAGCACCACATGGTTCTAAAGCTAGGTAGCTGGTTAGCTAACTAGGTAGCTGACCTGCCACTAGCTTGCTAATTCCACTGCTTTAATAATTGAATGTGTCATAAATTATGATTTCATCAGCAGCTGCCTGGTTGAAGAGTTTTGGTGTTAGACACGTCGTCACATCAACCATCGGATTATGGAAGCTAATGGAGCTAAGAGGAGCTAATGGAAGCTAGGAGGAGCTAATGGAAGTTAAGAGGAACTAATGGGAGCTAAGAGGAGCTAATGGAAGCTTGGAGGAGCTAATGGGAGCTAAGAGGAGCTAATGGAAGCCAAGGAGAGATAATGGAAGGTAAGAGGAGATAATAGAAGCTAGGAGGAGCTAATGGAAGCTAAGAGGAGCTAATGGAAGCTAGGAGGAGCTAATGGAAGCTAAGAGGAGCTAATGGAAGCTAGGAGGAGCTAATGGGAGCTAAAAGGAGGTAATGGAAGCTAGGAGGAGGTAATGGAAGCTAAGAAGAGCTAATGGGAGCTAAGAGGAGCTAATGGGAGCTAATGGAAGCCAAGGAGAGATAATGGAAGCTAAGAGGAGCTAATGGAAGCTAGGAGGAGCTAATGGGAGCTAAGAGGAGCTAATGGGAGCTAATGGAAGCCAAGGAGAGATAATGGAAGCTAAGAGGAGCTAATGGAAGCTAGGAGGAGCTAATGGAAGCTAAGAGGAGCTAATGGAAGCTAGGAGGAGCTAATGGAAGCTAGGAGGAGCTAATGGGAGCTAAGAGGAGCTAATGGAAGCTAAGAGGAGCTAATGGGAGCTAATGGAAGCCAAGGAGAGATAATGGAAGGTAAGAGGAGATAATGGAAGGTAAGAGGAGATAATGGAAGCTAGGAGGAGCTAATGGAAGCTAGGAGGAGCTAATGGAAGCTAAGAGGAGCTAATGGACGCTAGGAGGAGCTAATGGAAGCTAATGGAAGCCAAGGAGAGATAATGGAAGGTAAGAGGAGATAATGGAAGCTAGGAGGAGCTAATGGAAACTAGGAGGAGCTAATGGGTGGTGGTCCACAGGAAGGGGTGGGACTTGGCCGCTCTATGCGTAAACACAGGTGTGTGGTGGAGGTCTGACTCACCGACCACGTCCAGCAGGTAGGTGTGTTTGAGGCTGCCGTGTTCATTCTCCACCACGCAGGTGTAGTTCCCTTTATCAGACGGAACCACCGACTCCATGATCAGGGTCCACATGTGGTATCGGATCTGAAAGATGGAGGACATCAAAGACATGACATCAAACCCCCTTAGGCGGTTGTTTGGACTCGTTTTCCCAGAACCCACCTTGAAGCCCCCAATCCTCTGGTCCTTCCTGAACACCTTCCCGTTCTTGTACCAGCGCAGCGAGGGAACCGGACTTCCTTTCGCTTGGCATCGGAACTTCACCGTCCTGCTGGCGGGGGCCACGTGGAGCCGCTTGTCCATCTTCTCCGGCGCCACCCACTGCGGCGCCAACGCTGACGGGGGAGGGGGGGCATCGCCATCAGGCACGTTCGATCAGTTCCCAACACACAAACACAGCGAGGTGAAGAGGAGGAGGAGGAGGAGAAGAGTTGTGTTCTTACTCTGGAGCTTCTCGTTGCTCGTTGACAGCTCGTTGGACAGCTTGTTCTCCTCGGAGGACGACTCGTCGTCATCTTCATCCTCGGAGGATTTCACTGCGTCGCCTGCAACAAAGGTTAAAAGCCACCGGTGTTGGTTTGTGTGCAGACAATGAGAGCAGTTAGTAGATCGACCTCTGACCTCTGACAGGAGCAGTCGCCACAGACCACTTCCCAGACTTCAGAGACCCCCCCCTCTGTGCTTCCTGTTAGAGGTTCTTCATATTTCCTTTGAACCCTCCAAATACTTTAAGTCTCTAAACAACTAAAAACACAAAGCAGTCAGCCTGAACTGCTGCTGATGTGCTGGTGGGGGCGCTGTTTCACAAAATACAAGTCTCATTAAAGGACCTTTAAGATATGATGTTTATTAATTAACACATTATTAATAAACAAGAACATGTTACAACACTTTTCCTGACGCTTTAGTGTTTTCCTTTCAGATATTTAAACTGTTCCACATTAAAGCCAGAATGTATACCCATCTGACCCTTTTAAAAATATAAATATGCAATAAAACCCATCCCAGCTGTCCTTTTAAAGAAAATCCTGGTGAAGGTGAACACGAGGAGGAGGAACGGCGAAGCTCCGTCACAAACCTCTGATGTGGCCGAAAACACAGCTTCTGTTAAACACATCAAACACTCCAGAAAAAGAGCTGCTGGTCAGACTGGGAGGGGCCTCCACCACCGGGGGGGGGGGGGGGGGGGGGGGGCAGAGACTGTATCTGATGTGTTTCTCTTGGAGGAAAACAAGCGTATCAGGTAGACTGGCAGTTAGGTAGACGGGTGGTCAGGTAGACGGGCGGTCAGGTAGACGGGCAGTCAGGTAGACGGGCAGTCAGGTAGACCTGCAGTCAGGTAGACGGGCGGTCAGGTAGACGGGCGGTCAGGTAGACAGGCAGTCAAGTAGACCGGCAGTCAGGTAGACCGGCAGTCAGGTAGACCGGCAGTCTTCTGCGGTCTAGTTGTTTAACACCATGTGGACCAGGTCTCACTCAAAGAAACCTCCGTATGGATCAGTTAGTGTTTCCTTACCTGCGTCGGTGTCCTCGGTTGCCGGTCTGGACTCTGTCTGAGGAAACCAGACCAGCAGGACCAGCAGGATGCAGGACAGCAGCAGCCGGAGGCAGCGGGAGGAAGACATGGTGTCCTCACGCATCAGATCCTGGCGGCGTCCAGGCCGAGACGCCCTGCAGGCAAGAGGGACCAGATCCAGTTAGTCCACCGTCTTGACCACAGACCAGTTCCCATTCATTCCACCAAAATGAATCATTGATGAAGGGGGGGGGGGGGGGGGTAATGCAGCAGCACATCGCTGTATATCGTGTGGTGATGTTGTATGGTATTAATCTTCTATTATACCGAGTCTAATTATAATAGTTCAACCTTTGAGGCAGTTGTCTTCTGATTGGATGATGACTCACTCGACCTCTGGGCCACAGCTAACTAGCTAACTAACTGCCTTTCTAACTGACTACCTATCTAACTACGTTACTAACTAACTACCTATCTAACTAACTACCTATCTAACTAACTATGTAACTAACTATGTAACTAGCTACCGACCTAACTAACTATCTATGTAACTAGCTACCTATCTAACTAACTACATAACTATCTAACAAGGTAACTATCTAACTAACTAAGTAACTAACTACTTAACTAACTACCTATCTAACTACCTATCTAACTATCTAACTAACTATGTAACTAGCTACCTATCTAACTAACTACGTAACTAGCTACCTATCTAACTAACTACTTAACTAACTAACTAACTATGTAACTAACTAATTATGTTAATAACTATGTAACTAACTAACTACGTAACTATCTAACAAGGTAACTATCTAACTAACTAACTACATAACTAGCTTACCTAGCTTACAAGCTCACTAGCATCCGTCTCCAGAGCTGACCTCTGACATCACTTTACTTCCCCACTGACTTGTGTCGTCACCGTGGCAACTAACAACAACCACCACATTCCAGTGTAGCGGTCACATGACCTCTGAGAACAGTTCCAGGGGGATCGGTTCTCTATAATAACAAAGAATGAAAATGTAGATGATGGACTTTTACAAACTAATCACATCCAGCTGCATCATCAGTGTTTGAGATCAGCTGATTGTTTTGGTGATTAATCTGCACAGAAATCAATAATGAAACTAATCATTAGTTTCAGCTCTGCTCCTGAAACAATCTGAGTGTCCTTGAACGCACTGCCAGAGGATTTTTGATAAAAGACAACAAACACCATTTGCTGCCGTGACGATGTGAACAACAACAACAACAACAACAACAACAACAACAACAACAACAACAGCAGCAGCATGTAAATATAATATATTATCTGCAGACTCCTTGATCAAACTTGAACCGTTAGAAACGTTTTCCCAAACAAAGACGTTCTGGATCCGGGTTAAACCGGTTCGATGAAACTCGTTAACACATCTGGACCAGTTTTCATGTGAGCCGCTTCCCCAAAGGCATTGTGGGAAACACTTTTCTTTCTTTTTCTTTTTTACTGCAGATGAATATCGGGTTCAAATATCGGTCTCTTGGATAAGTGCTGGTCTGTGTCGTCCTGAAGAAGCCACATTATCGGATCGTTACCGTGGAAATCCCAACAAGCCGACGGTGAATCTTTGTTATCGGGAGAATCGAGAAGGTCGTCACGAGAGACTCGAAGAAGCTGCAGGTTCGCCGTCGTCATGGAGATGCGAAAACTAGAGAAATACATGTTGTACTTTTAGAATGCAGGACTTCTACTAGTACTAGTACTGAGTACTGAGTACTGAGTACTGCGTTAGGAAATGTGCAGCTGCTTTTACTACTTTCAAAGATGAAACCACTCAGCAGTAATAATAAACTACCGGCATATACTTTTTCTTCTGGTACTGCAAGTATATTTAGCTAATAATACTTACAGGTAAGATTTTGAATGCAGTACTTTTACTTCTTAAGAAGTATACTGCTGTACTTTTGCCAAAACAACAGCTTCAATACAGTACTAATATGATGCAGTTCTTATACTAGTATAATGCAGTACATGTACTTGTATCATTCAGTACTTGTACTAGTATAATGGTTGTACTAGTGTATGCAGTAGCCTACTTGTATAATTCAGTACTTGAACTAGTATAATGCAGTACTTGTACTAGTAAAATGAAGTATTACTTTACAACAGATTGAAAAGTGACCCAAAGACAGAGACCCAAGTTCCTGCAGTAAAGTGGACCCGGACCCGGACCCACCAGGGTCCTGGGACAGAGTCGGGACCAGACCAGGAATCCCAGAAACAAAGAACGCGAACTTCACCTGAGAGTCGCTATTGGATCCGAGGACGTGGACTCGGAGCGGGTCTCTCGAGGTCTCCGTGCTAAACCGGGTTCAGGTCCCCGGTAACGGATCCGTGTTTGTCTCCGAAGCTCCCGGAGAGGAAACGGGGGGAAAACTCGTCTGGTTCCTGGTCTGGAGTCGAGTCTCGGTCCGGAGGAGAAGAAGAAGAAGAAGGAGAACCGCCTTCCGGGGGAGTTCCCTGCTGCGGCACCAACGAGTCCGTTACACCAGCGAGTCCGTTACACCAGCGAGTCCGTTACACCAACGAGTCCGTTACACCAGCAAGTCCGTTACACCAACGAGTCCGTTACAGCCAGACTCCTTCAGTCCGTATTCAGAGGGGAGCAGCCTGCACGGAGCCCCCCCCCTCCTTCTCCTCCTCCTCCTCCTCCTCTTCCCCTTCTTCTCCTCCTCCCCCCTCCTTTCCCCCTCCTCCTCCTCCTCCTCCTCCTCCTCCTCTTCCCCTTCTTCTCCTCCTCCCCCTCCTTTCCCCCCTCCTCCTCTAATAGTAAACGTGCTAATTATTAATGTTCTAATAATTTACTAATAAACGTTGCAATGATAAAAATTCTAATACTAAACGTTCTAATAATGAAGAACACAATCGGACACTAAAATAAGCAGTGACGTCATCAAGTGTTGATCGTCATGACGATTCAGAAACTAAGTGAATCATGAAAGTCAAAACAATGAAAGTATCACTTTCCTGATTATCAAAATCAGCTGTTTGGACAAACGCTGGTTACATCACCAGCACACACACACACACACACACACACACACACTCTCACACACACACACACACTCACACAGATGGACTCCATTGTGGATTCATCGGCGTGCTCGGAGGAACAATGGCCGAGTGTTCTGGCGAGCGGAGGCTGGAGGACAGAGCGCTCTGTGACCTCGCTCGCTACGACATCATCTCCAGTAAATGTACAAATACTGCGAACGTCTGAGACTCCCACAAACCCGAGAGGGCCAAACACACGATGTTTGGGGAGGCATTCTCTGGATTTCCCAGAAACCCCAGTGGCGATGAAGAGTAACTGCAGCTAAAACTACAAACTTTACAGGTTAAACCGTTAACTTTACAAACTTTACAAGTTAAACCGTTAACTTTTCAAAATGTACAAGTTAAACAGTTAACTTTACAAACTTTACAAGTTAAACGTTAACTTTACAAACTTTACAAGTTAAACCAATAACTTTACAAACTGCACAAGTTAAACCGATAACTTTACAAACTTTACAATTAAACCTTAACTTTACAAACTTTACAAGTTAAACCGATAACTTTACAAACTTTACAAGTTAAAACAATAACTTTAATAACTTTACAAGTTGAAACAATAACTTTACACACTTTACGAATGAAACCATTAACTTTACAAACTTTATAAACTTTGGTCAGACTCTTGGTCTACGTTACTTTAACATGGAACTACATTAGCTTATGCTAACCACTAATGCTAATGCTAATCACTAACATGCTGGCTATGCTATGCTTATGGTTCACTTGATGCTGTTTAAAGGTTTGTTATGATGACATGTATCGTTTGTATTGTTGCTGGGCTGCACGGTGGTGTAGTGGGTAGCACTGTTGCCTCACAGCGAGAGGGTCCTGGGTTCGATTCCCGGGTCAGCCCGGGTTCCTTCTGTGTGGACTTTGCATGTTCTCCCCGTGTAAGTGTGGGTTCTCTCCGGGTTCTCTGGAACACACAGTCCAAAGACATGCAAGATGGGGATAGGTTAATTGGTGACTCTAAATTTGCCTGTGAATGGTTGTCTGTCTCTACATGTCTCCCTGTGATAGACTGGCGACCTGTCCGGGGTGTACCCTGCCTTCGCCCAATGATAGCTGGGATCGGCTCCAGCCCCCCGTGACCCTAAATACAGGATAAGCGGTAGAAGATGGATGGATGTATCGTTGCTTCTATGAATTTATATAAATATACTCTATTAGATATGTGATGCAGCATCGTCCATGAGGTGAGTTCCTGCTGTATTTGATTGATTGATTGATGATGTGTGATTATGTGGTTCATGAAGAGTGGCCGTGTTGTTGTTTCTGAACAGGATGTTGTCTTCATATCTTTATGGTGTTTCTGCTGCACCGTTACAAACCTCCAGGACTCTGACCTGAACGCGACTCACAGCGAAGGTGAGTGACACTCATGTCTTCTCTTCAATGACAGCAGCATTTCAAAGTAAAAGCATGAACTAAAACAGGAAACTGTGATTCTGTAAGGAATATGTCATATGTGACATACATGACATGTTGGCTGACGGAGCTGGAAAGAGGAAGCGCTGCATCTTTCCGGCTCATTATCTCGTGTCTGAGTAAACAGGAGCTTTATTGTGAAGGATGAACTCACTTCCTGTTTCTCTCAGCGAGAAACTCGACATGAAGTTCAGTTATAGACGCTTTTCACCCTTTTGTTCTTTGTTTGTCCATATACAGTAGATCTATATATATATATGTGTGTGTGTGTGTGTGTGTGTGTGTGTGTGTGTGTGTGTGTGTGTGTGATTGCAGCATCTAAACTGGGTCTCATTCAAAATAAACCGGACGGAAAGTACAACACACATTTCATTACCAGAAGTATTCAGATCCTTTTTACTGCAGTAAAAGTACCAACAACACAGTGAAAATGAAAGGAAAAGTACAAGTACATTAAAGTACTTGAAGTTAAATCTGAATGTTGCAGTAAAGTACACAGATGTTGTACTTTGTACTCACTGAGCCCCGGCCCAGATCTAGATCTAACCACTGACCCTGTTAAACCACACAGTCAAACCAGTCTGGACCCACCCAGACCCGGAGCCGGAGCCGGAGCCAAACCCCAGACTCTGGTCAGACCAGAGCCAGGATGTGCCGGGGCCAAATAAAAATCACATTCCTACTCACCGCGTCTCCGAGTCCAGCAGCAAACACACAGGTGCTCCTCTCATCAGGTCCGAGTCCACCAGGAAGACCAGCAGGTCCCTGAAACAAGTCCACCAGGAAGACCAGCAGGTCCCTGAAACAAGTCCACCAGTCAGACATCAGGTCCCTGAAACAAGTCCACCAGTCAGACCATCAGGTCCCTGAAACAAGTCCACCAGTCAGACCATCAGGTCCCTGAAACAAGTCCACTAGTCAGACCAGCAGGTCCCTGAAACGAGTCCACTAGTCAGAAAACCCGGGCAAAGCCAAAGAAAACCAGTCGGAGGTACCCGGAGGAAAACAGAGCCACTAAAACTGATGCAACATGTTGTCTGGTTTTGGTTTCTGGTCTCCTTTATTTCCTGGTCTTCAGAATGTGGCTTTGAGGACTCTGGTGGTTCTGGTTCTGGTGCCACCGCCTCAGATGGATGAACCCGGTGACTTCTCATCAGCTCCATCGGGCCGAGGAGGGGGTCTCAATGTGGTTTAAATGTTTGGTTCTAGTCTCATTGTTTTTGTGTGGGGAGCCGGAAGACCGGAGACCACTTTGTGGACTCTGATGTGGATCCAAATAAGGATTAGCAGCATGGATCTTAAGACATCAGTATCAGTCGGTTGGCCTGAATTATTGATCCAGACTGGATTCCGTTTGTTTTTGGACTTGTCAGCCCTGGTCCACAGGCGCCCCCCTGGTCCCCAGACGCCCCCCTGGTCCACAGCCGCCCCCTTGTCCCTGTATCTCTGTGCAGCTGAACAGGAATCCTGAAGGGTTTCTGAGGTTCAACGAGTCTGTAATTTAATGGAGATGTTGAAGCTGTCTAATGACAGAGTCCTAGTTAAGGACTGCTGGTTCAGGGCTGCTGGATCAGGGCTGCTGGATTAGGGATGCTGGATCAGGGCTGCTGGATCAGGACTACTGGTTCAAAGCTGCTGGATCAGGGCTGCTGGATCAGGACTGCTGGTTCAGGGCTGCTGGATCAGGGCTGCTGGATTAGGGATGCTGGATCAGGGCTGCTGGATCAGGACTACTGGTTCAAAGCTGCTGGATCAGGGCTGCTGGATCAGGCCTGCTGGATCAGGACTACTGGTTCAGGGCTGCTGGATCAGGGCTGCTGGATCAGGCCTGCTGGATCAGGGCTGCTGGATCAGGCTTGCTGGGACGGGACTTAGTTACAGACAATCATATGATAGCGCTGTGTGTGGTCTCTAACTGCACATCTGTAATTGGGCTGTAAACGTGTGTGTGCGTGTGCGTGTGTGTGTGGGTGTGTGTGTGTGTGTGTGTGTGTGTGTGTGTGTGTGTGTGTGTGAGTGTCTGTGTGTGTGGGAGATTGTTGTGGAGCCGGTTGGAGGTTTCCATCCAGAGACTCCATCGAGATATTTGTGTGTGACGCTGCCAGCCAGCAGTACACATGTTGTACTTATTGGAAGTAAAAGTACACAAGTACTCCCAGCTTCAGACTGTTTAAATACGTGAGGCATCAATGCTAACTTTATACAGTTAGCTAACTGGTTCCAGACCATAGACTGTGACATCACTGTGACATCACAAGTATATACGTATTATTAATAAGTAGGTATAATATGTAAATGAACATTAGAGAGAGAGAGGGAGAGAGAGAAAGAGGGGGAGGGAGAGAGAGAGAGAGAGAGAAAGAGAGAGACAGAGAGAGAGAGAGAGAGAGAGAGAGAGAGAGAGGGAGAGAGACACACCGCAAGCTCAGGAATGTGGAGTTTACATGGGCAGCTTTATTTGGCCTGAAGAAAATGTTCCCTCATTGAGTTTAGAAAGCCACAGCCCACACACACACACACACACACACACACACACACACACCCACGCCCAGACACACCCACCCACATAAAAACCACAGCTGTAAAACAAAACACCCGCACTACAAAATAAAGTTCCATCTGTTATTAAAAGTTAATATTTCTCTTGAAGGCGGTTGTTGGCGGCCGAGCAGAGTGCATGCTGGGAGAGCGTCTGCTGGTGGCGGACCCAACAACGACATCACAACAACGTGTTGAGTGTCGGGCTGCTGGTGTTAAATGAAGACCTGGACCACTAAGACCTGATCCACTAAGACCTGGACCACTAAGACCTGGACCACTAAGATGGTCCACTAAGACCTGGTCCACTCAGTCCTGGACCACTAAGACCTGGTCCACTAAGACCTGGTCCAACGTACGTGGTACATTCATGCTCCCGAGGGGATGAACTCATGATAGTTGTGGAGTCTAATAATAAAATAATATTAATAATGATAATAATAACTTTAGTGTGGTGAGTCATACATATTTATATTTATTTATGTCTTTAATAACAGCAGCTGGTCGTATTAATAAGACAAACAGAATCATAGTTCAGTGATGTCAGTGGAAAAGTTTATGGGCTCATATCTGAGTGGGCTGTTGTCATGACAACACCTTCACCAGATTTAACCAGCCGTCTGCGTTTTAGGCCAATTAGTGTTCAGACATCAGCACCCACTCACTGTAGTCCTGCTACATGGACCAGGACCACATGGACCAGGACTTCTATACAACCAGAGAGGAGTCGCCCCCTGGTGGTCAGCAGAGAGAAGTAGGACCATTTTCTCATAGACTTCTATACAACCAGAGAGGAGTCGCCCCCTGGTGGTCAGCAGAGAGAAGTAGGACCATTTTCTCATAGACTTCTATACAACCAGAGAGGAGTCGCCCCCTGGTGGCCAGCAGAGAGAAGTAGGACCATTTTCCCGGTTGTGCATTTCGCTGGTTTGGGACTTCCTGTATAAAAACCCTCTAAAGCCACAGAACAAACAGCCTCTGAGCTAGAGACCAGACTTTAATCAGGCCCATCAGGTGTGCAGAGACTGGACCACTTCAACGTAAACACTTCAGCCCACAATCCTGGTTTTACTCTCCTCCTCCGAACCCGGTCTAGCCTGACCAGACCCTGGAGTGAAGCAACAATGTTCTTTTGGCCTGTCGGGTTCAGAGGTCCACCCACCAGTTTCCTCTCACAGGGAGTCTGGGCTGGGGGGGGGCGGGGCTCTGCAGCGGTCAGGAGGGTTTAAACCAGCCGGACCACCACACAACCCAAAACCATGACACGGTCTCCAGGCTGCACGATGACATCAGCTGATGAGAACAATAATTCCAGACTTGAGAACGCCATAAGGGTTCCAGTTTTTAAACTGGACTTCAGAACCGTGAACTTTTTTATTCATTGGATTTATTTTCACATCCAGCTGTTTCAGATCCAGATCCAGAATTCTCTCTTCTAGCTCTGTTTTTTGGTCTCCACCAACTCTTGGGAGGTATATCTGAGTACCTGTAGAGACCAGAGTACCTGTAGGGACCAGATAACCTGTAGTAACCAGAGAACCTGATCAGGTACAGTCCAGAGGACCTGTAGGGATCAGAGAACTTGTAGAGACCAGAGTACCTGCAGGGACCAGAGAACCTGTAGAGACCAGAGTACCCGTAGAGACCAGAGTACCTATAGGGACAAGAGAACCTGTAGAGACCAGAGTCCTTCATGGAAGGATCCAGCTTGGAGAATCTGGTCTGTCTTGTTCAGGATGTGATGCAGCTCCAGATAAGGAACTCTGCTGGACCAGTTCCCCTCTGTGTCTCTCGATAAAATCCAAACCACCAATCAGGGCTCCACCCCTGGCCTTGTTAGTGTGGTGTAAACAGATGATGCTGAATGGATGAGCTGATACAACAACGTGATCCTGCTGGTCTCAGGTCAGCTGCTGGTCTCCGCTCTGTTCCTGTTCCTGTTTACGTCTGTGGACAGAAAGAACCGCAGACGTAAACCGGAGCTGCAGCCCAATCAGGTCTGCAAACAGGAGGCCGGAGCCCAGATCCTGAGGTTTGGGGGGCCGGGTCCCAGATCTGGAGGTTTGGGGGGGCTGGGGCCCAGATCTGGAGGTTTGGGGCCCAGATCCTGAGGTTTGGGGGCCCAGATCTGAAGGTTTGGGGGGCCGGAGCCCAGATCTGAAGGGTTTGGGGGCTGGGGCCCAGATCTGGAGGTTTGGGGGGCCGGGGGCCCAGATCTGGAGGTTTGGGGGCTGGGGCCCAGATCTGGATGTTTGGGGGGTCGGGGGCCCAGATCCTGAGGTTTGGGGGGGGCGTGTACCTTACCAGTCTATCTGCCTGCCTGGCTGCTCTGGATTTGAACTCGTGTTTCATCGCTCTTCTATTTCCGTTGCCATGGCAACAGGTTCCTCGCATCGTCGTTTTCAAGGAGAAAACCCAAAGAGTGATGTGAATGTGGTGAACATGTTCAGTGAGCGGGTCAGTGAGACAGCGCCGCCCCCAGCTGGTGCATTCAGGTATCACAATCAGGACTCCCAAACGTTAGACTTATTAATGAATCAGCATAGTTTACAGTCGGATCGATGAGACGTCTCTGAACACGGAAAACCGTCACATGAGCACACGACAGGTCACATGATCAAACAACAGCTGGAGACGGCGGAAAGGCTCAGTAATTCAGTTTTAAGAGGACCCAGCTGCAAGCCGATTTCACCACGTGACGGGTCTTGTTCCGTAGTAGTCGTGGGGTTGAACCCAGCATGTGTGTGTCCTTGGTTATCTGCATGAAACTCTTAAAATGGAACACCTTTCTACGCAGTTCTGCAAAACCAACAACACAACAGGTGCATGCTGGGTGTGAGAGAGAGGCCGAGCGCACTGGTTCTACTGGGACTGAGGGGCTGAACCTGGATCAGCTGGTTGACAGCATGCAGACGGGTGAGTAACAACAACACACTGAAGATCAGATTTATGTCTAAACTTTAACAGAATCTTCAGATCTATAATGAAAAGGAAGAAATGGGACTCAATGCGATTTTGTTTTCTTCTTTATTTTAATTAGATTTTTTTTTTTAAGTTCTGAGAAAATGACATCATCATAACATCTGAGGTCCTGCAATATATTAAACGTAATGAAAGTGGAGCTAATTACATCAGGGTTCATTTAATGAAGCAATCAGCTGCGTAATTGGATCAGAATTACTTTCCTGACGTCTCAGAAATGTTCGTTTCCTCCGAGGTGAACTCTGGATTCTGCCTCCTGGGGTCAAAAGGTTCTTGGTCTATCTGTTGGTTTCCATGGTGACGCTGAATGGCCAGTAAGAAGCTTACCTCCATTCTGACCTGAAATCACCACTATACTCACCTGTAACGTCACCACTAGATGGCGCCAGATTCAAAGCTAAATTTGGATATTTGGGGAAAAATTGCCTTTCTATCTCATATTCGTCCAATTACATATGAAGCAACAGCTGCTTAGCATAGCTTAGCACAAAGAGTGGTAGCGGGTGGAAACAGCTAGCCTTCCTCTAAAGCTCACTAGTGGACAAAGAAAGAAACATTACAACAATAGAACCAGATCAGAGAAAGGAGGAAGCTTCATAATGAAGTATGACCAAATAAAGTTTTCAGACAGAGTGAATTAGTGTCATAATTAAAACCAGCCGATCAACCAGAAGCACTTAACGATCCCGAGAACAAAACGTCTCACTCTTCCGACAGCTGGTTTCCAAAAAACAAAAAACACCCAGCTGAGATTCAGAACGAGTTGTGTGGTGATGTGTTGGCGTGGTGATGTAATAGTGTGGTGATGGTGTGGTGATGCGGCGGCGCCTCAGAAGTCGTCGTCATCACAGATGTCCAGATAGACGTCGAAGGCCTCGCGGTTGCAGTTCCCGTCCGGCGTGAACACGTACTTGTGGAAGGTTCCGTCCACGCAGATTGCTGCAGGAGGAAACAGACAGTCTGATTGGTCGGCGTGCTGTGCTCTGATTGGTTCCCATGATGCGTGTATAATATAATCACCGATGACGGAGTTGACGTTCTTGGACGTGTTCTTCCCGAAGGCGCAGATGCAGGCGCACTCGGCCGGCACGGTGAAGCTGGCGAGGGACCACTGGCTGTCCACGTACTGACCAATCACAGGCCCCACCTTCCCGACACGCGCCAGCCTGGAAACAAACGTTTAGATAACGACCTGATGGTAGAGCTTACATGCTTCATAACATTGGTAACAAACTGACCATAGAACACGTTGTCCCGCCAAAATAAATGTGATTCAAGGTTTTATCCTGATAGTCATCGGAATGAACTCTTAAAATGACGCCAAAACATCCTGAAATCACTTTTTACTAGGGAACACATTTTATTCTTTTTTAAATATTTGTTCCCTCAGAAAAAGTTATTCAAGGATGTTTTGAAAAAATATTAAAATAATCGTATCTAGTCTAATCAAATTAATTTGCAATCGGATTTGATTTTTTCGCGTATTTCCTTATTGATTCATTTATTATTGGGTTTTTTAGTTGTCGTGGTGAGGGAACGTGGTGAGGGAAGGTTGTGAGGGAAGGTTGTGAGGGAACGTGGTGAGGGAACGTGGTGAGGGAATGGGTAAGGGAACGACTCACGCAGAGCGGCGGTTCAGTTTGGTGTCTTTGAGGGCGAAGATGTGGACGGTGCCTTTATCACTGGAGGCACACAGGAAGGACGAGTCGTGGCTGAAGTTGATGCTGAAACAAGAAGAACACAGTTCAGACCCTGACATGGTTTCTGGAGGTCTGGGTCTGGGTCTGGAGGTCTGGCCCTCAAAGTCTGGGTCTGGAGGTCTGCTTCTGGAGGTCTGGGTCTAGAGGTCTGGGTCTGGAGGTCTGGGTCTGGAGGTCTGGTTCTGGAGGTCTTATCCTAGAGGTCTGGTTCTGGAGGTCTCCGTCTGGAGGTCTGGTTCTGGAGGTCTGGTGTGTTTTCCTCCCTGAAATAATTGAAATTGACCAACTATCTTTGATTTTACTGCAGAATGAAACTCTGCGAGGAAGAACTGAACCACCAAAGAATCTGGTTTTCATGGTGGTTTTGATTTGGGTCCAAATCTGGACATTTGAATATAAAGTATTTTGTTAATCAGTTTATTTTGGGTTAAACCAGCTGATGGGTGTCTCGCTAGTGAACCCCCGACTTTCCCTGTCTGTAAAATACTATTTAAAATCCCCCGATGCTCCAGGACCCCCAGACCCATGTGAACCCTGCAGAGCCCCCATCGGCCCCTGTGTGGTACCAGTAGAGGGTGGCGGGGTCCGTCCCCCTTCGCAGCTCCACCAGCTTGTCCCGGGTCGTGGTGTCGAACAGGCGGATCAGGGTCCCCTTGCGGGACGCCGACGCCGCCACGCTGCCGGGCTGGTTGAGGGCCACGCAGGCGATCTCGCTCTGGTGGGCGTTGATGGTGAAGGGGGCCGACGAGGTCCCGGGTTTGGTGTTGGACAAGTCCTGCAGAGTTTGACAGGGTGGTGGGTGTTTGTGATCTAGACCACTGGTACATGGTCTGAAGCGAGCTGGTCTCTGTTAGTTCAGGACTTACCACCAGCTGCAGGCTGCCGCACTTGTGACCCGGGAAGACCAGCAGCTGTTTCTCCAAACTAGGACACAGATCACAGAGACCTGGAGACCAGAAGGATAAAGGATCAGAAGAGTGGATCAGTAGGGAGACGGGGGACCAGTAGGGAGACGGAGGACCAGCAGAGGGAGACGGGGGACCAGCAGGGGGAGACGGGGGACCAGCAGAGGGAGACGGGGGACCAGATGGAGGACCAGCAGAGGGAGACGGGGACCAGCAAGGGGAGGCGGGGGGACCAGAAGGGGGAGACGGGGGACCAGCAGAGGGAGACTGGGGACCAGCAGGGAGACGGGGGACCAGCAGGGGGAGACGGGGGACCAGCAGAGGGAGACGGGGACCAGCAGAGGGGGGACCAGCAAAGGGAGACAGGGGACCAGAGAAGAGACGGGGGAACCGCAGGGAGACGGGGGACCAGCAGGGGGAGACGGGGGACCAGCAG
>NC_139930.1:16457348-16614848 GCF_963514095.1 Eutrigla gurnardus
AAGTCAAAGTCAGATTAGTTCTCATTTGTCTCCGTGTGCACGAGTGTATTCATGTTCCGGGGCTTGGACTGCTTTTAAAATTGCTGCGTGTGCAGTTTGTGTGAATGTGTGAGCGGTGTGAAAAACGTGAAAGCGTACGAACCAGCAGAAATCCTGGAGAATAATCAGCAAGGTGCTTCGGTCCGACGCTACGGACGAGGCTGAGCTTCACAGCGTGGACATGAAGTCATGACTCAGCATATTAATGCTCAGTAATCACCATAACAGATGATTACATGATTGAACGTTGGAGAAGGAAACATAAAGCGCCTTATCATCATTAACGCCGGAGAGAAAGGAAAAACAATCACATTTCTCTGAGCTGAGAGAAAGTGGAGATCTGAATCTGACCCGAGGTCAGTGCACAGTGTTTAAAGGTCTCTGTGGAAGGAAGCCCATTCAGCACAACTGAATACCAAATCTTACATCAGCACATTTTCAAAAGAGGGGCTGTGAACCAGATGCCCATGTTAATTAACTCGTCGTAATGATTAATTCAGTGATTCTGAGTCTTTGACCTCCGAGATAAACGTTTCTTAATGTTCCACATGAGACGAGAACGAAGCATCCTTTCATATCTGAACTCTTTCAATCAGAAACTACATTCACCTGATGTTACTGATATCAATCCGAGAGGAGGCGGGGCTTAGCACCAGAGAGGAGGCGGGGCTTCCCTCCAACCAGGTTTCATCTATCCTGAAAGTCCACAGGAAAATATTTTTTTTTATTATAAAATCATAAATTTGCAATTTAAAAACCCCCCACTTGCCATCCAGACTTTAAAAGAGATGTCGTTGTCATGGCAACGTCTCTTTAAATCCGGATGCTGAGATAATATAGTGACTCGTATTTCCTTATTGATGAATCTGATTGCAAAGTATAATTTGCTGATTTTGTCATCCACTGCAGGCCTCAAAACAGCAAGGGAGTGTTTTCACCGCAAATGTATGACTTTATGATCCAGAAAACATATAATTAGATATCATATAAATAAAGTTTTTTTAATCCATAATCTGTATTTATCCATGAATCTAGTATCCTTCGTCAACTGAAAACATAAAAAAGGTTAAATCAGCCATTTTATTTCCAAATAATGCTCAAAACTGTAAAACGGCATCCTGTCACGTGACCTTTGACCTCGTCGTTGCTTCTCTCATCACTTTCGGGGACACAGCTGCTCAGGGGAGGGGGTCACACCCGACAAGGCAGCCCCATTTAGTCGTGGTGTAAAGTATCCGTTCGGCTTTAATGAGCGATGATGTCACCATCAATAACCTTCTGCACCGGTTTAATCGATTCCGGCTTGCAGGATATCTGGAGCTCGTGATCATAAACGGGAAGATCCATATTAACGTGGATCAGGCGGCGCCGCGGTGCTCGTCATGGAGAACACAGCAGAACAAACGTTTGATTGTGTTTCTCTGTGATGTAGAAACGCTGGTTAAAGGTTAAAGGTAAACGCTGTGCGTGATGGCGTTCACCGTCCCTGCAGAGCGCTTCCCCTGTTAATAACCTCACAAACGGCGCCCCTCCGTTTAACCGCTGTATGAGTCACACCGCCGGTGGAGGGAACAAATGGCGCGTCCTCCCACGCACCTGATCCGGATCCGCGAGCCGGGACACAAAGGAGGCTTCTCATCCACTCTCACAGGCCGTTGTGTAACGGCGTGACTCTCTGACGGCGGCGTGGAGCCGCTGAGTGGGCCGTGCTCACAGGAGATACGTGGTCGCTGCCACGGGAAGCGTTCGGTTATCGGCTGTTAAAAATAGGAGCGTGGACTGACTGATGGTGTTGTGTAACGTCCTCATCCTCCGCTTCATCAGCATCCTGCTGGTCCCGTTTAGAAGAGACCACACTGCTTCTACATCCTCGCCTACTCCTGTCTTCATCTCCTACTTTCCTGTGCCGTCCTCCACTTCATCAGCATCCTGATAGTCCTCGTTTAGAAGAGACCATGCTGCTTCTACATCCTCACCTACTTCCTGTCCTCTCCTAATTCCTGTCCTTGTCTCAATCCATCCTGTCCTCCTCTACTACTTTCCTGTCCTCCCCGCCTACTATCCTTTCATCCATTCCTACATCCTGTCCTCGTCCTCCTACTCCTGTCCTCTGCCTACTTCCTGTGCTCCTCGCCTACTCCTGTCCTCTCCTACTTCCTGTCCTCCTCGCCTACTTCCTGTCCTCGACTCTACTTCCTGTCATCATCGCCTTCTTCCTGTCCTCCTGCCTACTTCCTTGGATTCCTCCCTGGAATCATTGAAAACCTCTCTGGTCCTTGAAGACCTCCCTGGTCCTTGAAGTCCTCCCTGGTCCTTGAATTCCTCCCTGGTCATTGAAAACCTCCCTGGTCCTTGAAGACCTCCCTGATCCTTGAAGACCTCCCTGCTCCTTGAAGACCTTCTCCTGTATCAGCGTCTCATCTTCTTAAGTGTCACGTGACACTTTAACGACACTTTAACGACACTTTAACGGCGAGTCTCAGTCTTCTGAAGTGCTGATATGACAGAAACTCACCTTATCATCCCATCATCAGCCAATAAGACGTGAATGATCTCCTTGGGGGGGGGGGGTGTCTCGCCGTCCCACATTAATCTCATGGGTATCATGGGTATTGATCGGCTCCTCCCTCCCACATTAATCTCACTTGGAGAGATGAAGAAGATTAAAGTGAGAGATGAGCGGAGGAAGAGAGGTGATGATGACCTCGACGCCGCCGAATAAACGCCCACGAAGAAGAAACTTTGAATATTAATGATTGAGCAACAACTTCTGTTAGCCGTTAGCCGTTAGCCGCTAGCCGTGGTGGTGAATCAACACAGAAGCTGATCTTTTAACTGTGCGTCCCTCTAACAGACCGGATCACATTCTCCAGACCTGCAGCCCATCGTCATCCTTCACCCTAGCATGGGAGGAGATGGATGGGGTCCGATCCTAATGAGGATTCATGCACAACGTTATTATTCTGTAGAACTGTTCCCAGACCAGACGCATAAATCCTTTCTATATGTTTTACAAGTCAGAGAAAGTCCAGGACTAGAGAATCCATTTGTCATCCTGGCCTTCATCGGGGGGGGGGGGGGGGGTCTATGGGTCCTATGTGGTCTTTGGGTCCTATGTGGTCTATGAGTCCTATGTGGTCTACGTAACGGGCCCCTGGTTTGAGCCACCGATGGAAACTTCCAGAATATTGTAATAACTGAAACTTCTCCGTGAGCAGACATTGATCCTGCGGGTATTTTATTATTCCTATTGTATTATTTTTTTCCAGAACCTTTCTGTGATGATTGATGGGAAATCCATGGATGTTGATTTGCGGTGTTGAGTGGATTGTACGGTTTGCTGCCGTGAGTGCCGGAGCGTCTCAGCCGATGACCTGTGACACGCTTAAAACCGGCGACGCGACTTCACGGAGTCCCGACGGCCACTTCCAGGCCGCTTCACAGGGAAATACAGAAATAAAAGCCCCATTAATTGATTAAAGGATCGTATTTCTTCCCGTCCAGTGAATGTGGCTGGTGGGCGTCGCTCAGCTGCACAAATAGTATAAATATTAATATTCTGAAGTTTGTCTGCAGCGTCTCACCGGCAGTTCTCATCACTTCCTCGTCTCTTTACGAGCTCAGTGTAGGCAACAGCCGTAACGCTGATTTAAAGTTTTAATATGCAGAAAGTGAAAGTTTTCCCACTCGTGTTTAATTGGCGACCTGTTAGTGTGCGAGCCGGTGAGAGGGGTTTTTAAAGGGTCGTGTCTGTGGGACAGCGTGAAGAGGGTGAGACGGGAGACCTGAGACGGCGACCTCCCTGAATAAATGACAATATGGACACATTCAGTATTCTGGGTTCAGTGACTGCAGACGCTCCGCTGGGATCCGCCCGCTGCACCTCAGCCCGCGGCATTAATATGAGATCTGCCTTTAATATGGAGCTCCTTGTGTGGAATATTTAACATTAAACTTGTGGCCCCTGTAACATCCACAGGAAACCCCACACACCCAAACTACGGCTCCCCCACCCAAATGCTCTGATTTTTGATGATGTCCTCCGGTGAAGATGTTAAAAGAAGTGAAGCTGCATTCTCTGCTGGCCACCAGGGGGCGACTCCTCTCTGGTTGTATAGAAGTCTATGAGAAAATGGTCCTACTTCTCTCTTGATGTCTTATCTTAGTAAGAGATATGGTCTGTGTTTATGGTCTCAATCTCTTTTTGGGGGGATTAGCTCAGGAGGTAGAGCGGGTTGGCTGGCAATCGCAAGATTACAGGTTTGATCCCCGGCTCCTCCTAGCTGAGTGCCTGGTGTCCCTGAGCAAGACACCTCACCCTAATTGCTCCTGACGAGCTGGCTGTCACCCTGCGTGGTGGACTCCGCCGTGACATTGCTTTACGCCACGTTGTTTTACGTCACGTTGTTTTACGCCACGTTGTTTTACGCCACGTTGTTTTGCGCCACGTTGTTTTGCGCCACGTTGTTTTGCGCCACGTTGTTTTGCGCCACGTTGTTTTGCGCCACGTTGTTTTGCGTCACGTTGTTTTGCGTCACGTTGTTTTGCGTCACGTTGTTTTACGTCACGTTGTTTTACGTCACGTTGTTTTACGTCACGTTGTTTAACATTCAACCATGAAGGCTGAAATAAAACATATTTATGAAATTTACTTTTGGTTCAGAAAGGTCAACATTCATGTGTAGTTTTACAGAAACATACAAAGCCGTCATTGAACATAGTAATTTCGTCGACCAAGGCCACCCTGGAACCTGAATACATCTATTATCTCCTCTTTGACTTCTCGGAGAACACGATGTTGCTCCTTCATGCCGATTTCTGGGAAAAAAAGTGTTCCGGTGCTTTTCTTTTTTCTTTTCTTTCGGTGTTTTGACACCTTGAGATTGTGTTTTATGAGGAGGCGTAGAAGTAGAAGGCTGCGTCTTTGTGAGGAACATAAAGCAGCGGAGGAGACGCTTCACTTTTAGTTTTCCTCACTTCTATTCCCTCTCTCGTTGCTCAGCCAACACAGGACACAATGGCTGTTTGCTTTGCACACGTTGATGTGAAATGACTTTCAGGCGGCAAGGAGAGGCCTCATGAATACGCAGCAGATGTAATAGATGTGCTGCAGCGCGGCGGCGGCGACCAGATTCCCCAACGACGGGAACACGGAGACGGGCTGACGGGAACGCCCTCCTCGCTTCATTACTCACACATGACAACGGTCATGACTCATTCAAACCCACGGGGGGAGGGGGGGGGGGGGGGGCACTGATTTATCCGTCCTCATCTCCACCTTCCCCTCGGGGAGGCTTCTTCTTCTTCTTCTTCTTCTTCTTCTTCTTCTTCTTCTTCTTCTTCTTCTTCTTCTTCTTCTTCTTCTTCTTCTTCTTCTTCTTCTTCTTCTTCTTCTTCTTCTTCTTCTTCTTCTTCTTCTTCTTCTTCTTCTTCTCCTCCTCCTCCTCCTCCTCCTCCTCCTCCTCCTCCTCCTCCTCCTCCTCCTCCCTTCAGCAGGTGTAGCCCTGCCCCCTGGCCATCGTAGCCTCGGGCTGAGCTCTACTTCCTGTCTCGTTGGTGTGACCTCAGTCATTTCTTCCCTCTGAGGTGAAAATGAAGTCAGTTTGTGTCTGAGAATGAAATAAAAGTGCTGCTTCCATTCTGGATGCGTCTTTGTTGAGGATGAGATGAAACCAGGTCCAGTTTGAGTTAACGATCATTAAACACCTTTTTAAGAAGCTCCAGCCGATGTTCTGTGAGACGCCGTTACTTTTCCCTGAAAGGCTTTTATTTTGTCGCCTGAGAAACTGAAAGAGTCTAAGAGTTAGAATAAAAACCACGTCTGATATTAAATTGGTCATTAGCCTCGGGGCTTTTAGCATGACATCATGATGTAGTCATTAACAGTAGACGCACAGACATCCCCACACAAATCAACATCAAATGACGCCATATCAACCGTTGTGGGGGGGGGGGGCACAGACTACAGAGGAACATATGGCATCCTTACTCTGGAGAAAACTACACTGATGGTGGAACATCACTCACTACTTCACAAGGGAAGCTAGCTGTTAGCAGCACAGCCCTGTCTGGTTAAAATGATGGCGCGTTAACGGTTCTATTATGATGCGTTCAAGCTTGTTTCAGTAAAAATGAGGCTAATTATTATTATTATCAGCATGTGTTCGGATGTAGTCCTGTAAAATGTTTTCTCACAATGTGTTTGAGGCATAAACACATTGCGAGTGTAGCGACAGCCGGCCACCAGAACCCTGTAATCAGTCTCACCCTCATCACCACGGCAAGGCCTTCAGGGCTGCAGCTCTGAACGCTCCACTCGGCATAAAAGGCCTTTTAATTGAAACGCTGCTGTTTCTCTCTCACAATGATCTTTAGGTTTAGGTTGCAGCTGTGAGCACAATTCAGAACGATTTTCATTCTTTTTACATTTATATTATTTTATATATCCTGGGGAGTCGATCACAGCAATATTCTATTGCTTGGTTCCTCTAAGACCGGATGTTTGCCATTGCTACGACAAGGAGTGAAAGCTACCGCTAGCATCTTAGCCCAACCGCCCCGATCAATAAACACACATAAGATGACAGTTTGTCCTCATATGAATAAGAGCAACAATAACTATCAACATCATCACCCTAAGGACCTTAACGAGGCGTTGTCACACGTTGGGATGATTATTAGAAACATAAATTTACATTCATGGGACGTTAGCTAGCATAGATGCTGTTTGTTAGCTTCGTAATAAACACGCAAATCTGCCACTTTTGTCTCTGAATATTGCCCCCCTCTCTCGGCTGCGTTTTGTTTTCATCATTATTTCTACAGTTGTAGATATCGCTGAGTCATAGCTTGTTGCTGAAACTGTGAAAACTCTGCAGAGAAAAATGTGAAAATGCTTCAGCGTTCAGTGCGATGATGATGTCAGCTATCTCTTTCTCTCTTTCTATAGAAATATATTTCTATAGATATGTATGTGTGTGTGTGTGTGTGTATATATATATATATATATATATATATGAGTTGTCTTTTCTTTTCTCTGGGAGAGAAATGGCTTGTGAGGGGATGAAGGGAGATTGAATCTCGTCCTCGTGGTTTCCTCCTCGGTTGGCAGCCCGGTCAGCAGTCTCACTAATGAATAGATGTTTCTCACCATTTTTCATGTTGCATTTGCACATTTCACACTCGGCTCGGCCGGTCGGGGGAGGATTCTCTGCGAAGGTTGGAGGGTTATGGGATGAGTTACGTCTCCGATCAGGACGCCTTCATGTCCATAAAACATCGTAACCACAAACCTTTATTCTTTCTTTATTTCCAACCATTTGAAAGAAGATGAAAATTGTATTTATAACAAAAAGCCAATTTCAACATAATACACATTAGACTCATTCGGAAAGGGATATGAAGAAGTCTAGGCTTGTCAAGTCATCATTCTTCACAACACAAAATCTACGACGGCGTCTCAGGGCCACTGTAGGAACCAAAAAGCAACATTGAGAGAAACAAAATATTATTTCAATGCTAACAACCAGCATCTATGCTAGCTAACTTCCCATGAATGTACGTATGTTTGTGTTTGTAATGAATCATCCCAACGTGTGACATCACCTCGTTAACCTCGTTAAGGTCCTTAGGGTGATGATGTTGATGCTTATTGTTGCTTTTATTCATATGAGGACAAACTGTCATCTTATGGGTGTTTATTGATCGGGCGGTTGGGCTAAGATGCTAGAGGTGGCTTTCACTTGTTGTCATAGCAACGGCAAACATCCGGTCAAGGAACGTGTTTAGTTCCTTTATGACAAGTGAACGTTTTTTTCCCTACAGTGGCCCTGAGACGCCGTCGTACAAATCCATTAGAAAAAAAAAGACAAAAGAAAAATTAAAGAAGAAAAGAACAAGCGTCACTAACATCTTTTCAGAGATATATCTTTTGTACATTTTTTAAAATTGCTTTATATTTATACTTTTTCATCGTTTTGTCAAAACCGGCCCACAAATGGAAATGCACAGACTTTCAAATGAGTCGGAGCACTCTGCTGTTTGTAGTTTCTCAGGTCGTAACCCCCTCTGTCATTGAACAGGTGTTGTATGTTTACATGTATGTTTGACCTTCCTCATAGAGGTCGTTAACTTGATCTACTGTCAGCCTTTAGCAGTAAATCAGCTCCCAGATCAGAAGTTTGATTCTCTGCCGTGCGTCTTCGTGTTGGTGGGAGGAAACGCATCACAAGCGTTCTTTCCAACACGCCATCTGCACATAAGGCCAAGGAAGAAACAGGGGAACATGTGCATGACATAAATATCGCATGAGTCTGCATCAGTAACATTCACATGACTGCATGCAGACACGCAAACATGTTGACGTGGATCTGCAGGAACATCAGAATAACAACATAGACGGAGACGCTTGACCACATGTTTACTGAAATCTCATATGACTGACTTTATCATCTATCAACATAATCCAGGGCTCCAAGGACAAACTCAGACAGCTGTCCCTCTAATAATAATAATAATAATAATAATGTTTGAGTATCTAATAGGATGTAATGAGATTGTGAAACTAACGGACAATGTCTTGTTTTTTTATTTAAATGAACCTGCTTCACTGGAAATGCCTCCATCTGAATTAACTCTAATTTTTGTTTTGTTTTGTTGCTTAATTTAATTTATTCATTGTTTGTCTATTTGTATCACTTGTATACATGTTTATAACTTAAGTTTGTATGTACATATATTCTACTACCGGTATATATATATATATATTGTTACGACCGGCTCTCAAGTCGCAACAAAAAGAGGGAGATGCGCACGCACTGATCCAAATTTAACAGTTGCAATTTATTAAATTAAGTATTAAAGATAGTATAAGGTGTGGATATCAGTATCAGTAGTGTATGAAAATGTGTGGATGCTATGATCAATGTAAGATGGGTGTTGTATGTGCGACAAAATAAGCAAATAAGGCAAACAAAGAACAAAGGTCTGCTGTGGTGGAGAGTCAGAGAGAGACTGGCGCCCAGGTAGGCGGGCCTATTTATCCTGGCCAGGTTGGCCTGGTTAGCAATCAAGCTCCAATCAGTCCTGCAACAGAAAACACAACCAGTACCCACAAGGGAGCAAGACCACAGGCCCCAGGGCCGTATATACACACTCTAATTTCTCATATTATTGTATTTCTATTCTTTATTTTATTTTCTTGAATTTTTTTGTGTTTTTTTGTGTGAATTTATTTTATTGATTTATAATCCAGCTCGAACGCATTATAATGTAACTCAATGGAACCTCCGTTAGCACAGTTAGCTGTTAGCTTCGTTATTTAGCTGGCAGGCCCGAGCGGTTAACAGCTAACAGTTAACAGCTAACGTTAACTAGCTCTCCTGCCGATTTCAACACAGATTTGTGGTTTGCGATGTCATCTGTCTGCACATGCTCAGTAGCATTCAGACTACTTTATATATTTACATTATTGAATTATTGATTCATTAATGTGTGATCTGTAGATCTGCATTAAAACGCTTAAGGAAATATAAGGAAAATGCATATTTTTCTTTGATTCACATTCATAGTTTTAATGATTTCTTATCAGCGAGTGTTAGAAGTTAACCAGCTCATAATTCTCTATCAAATATCTATTTTTATAAACTCCCTGATGAGTCCTCCTTTAAAAACGTACTGATGTGTTTATTTTTTATTTAGCAGTGAACAAGCGTGTTCTCACTGCAGCAGCCAGATTCAGGACTCACATCACCCACGTAAAGGTCTCGACGGGGGGCGGCTCCTCCAGGGGCGGCTTAATGGTGGGACATTAAAAATCCTGGCGTCTCCCTGGTGAGTCGATCATTTTGTCTGATGGCGTCTGAAAAAAACAGCACATTCGTGAGCTCCGGTTTCCTGAAGTAGATTATACATTATTCATACGGCAATTTACATGAACAGCGTGGAAATTAACTCATATTCTCTTTCTGACAGCAAAGAGATGCTTCTGTTATACAACAATGACCGGTCGCAGGCTCCGCCCACATGAGTCCAGAGACCAGACCAGACTATGTGGAGGAAACAGAGACTGTCTGTGGTCCCCCAGAGGTCTAGGTAGTAGCCCACATAAGTCCAGCGACCAGACCAGACTATGTGGAGGAACCAGAGACTGTCTGTAGTCCAAACAACAAGGTCTCTGCTGTATTTATGTCTAGATGACCTTATTTGGAGTGTTGATGGAGCAGCTACAATGTTAGCATAGCCTAGCACCCATCAACCAGACTCCATTCAGAAAACCAGCGTTTTAACAGTAGTTATCTCGTGGTCTTGCAGACAGACCTAACAAAGCATGACTCAGCACTTTTTACTGATCACCATCATGATGGAGTTATTTCTGCATCCTTTTCATCTGGTTATTGATATTAAATCACAGATCAATACTTTATTCTGGTTCCTCCAGCTGTGGTGAACCAGCCCACGTGGGTCTTGCTGGATCCAGTGAATCCAGCTTGGTGAAATCCACCGAGCGAGTAAGGAGATCGAAAGTGTCCACCCCCAGTAGGACTGTGGGGGTCTGGGGGGGACAATGATCCTGCAACGACCCTACAGTTTGTGATAACTGAGACTAAAAGTCTGGACCTCATGTGAAGTGAAATATTAAATCCGTGAAGTCGCCCTTTAACGGCTTCTTGGAACATATCATGTTTATCTGATTTAATTACAGTCTGATTTTATTTCCAACTTTCATCCTCATCATCAGAGCTCAGTTTGTCTCCATTCAGTTCAACCTGTTGATCGCTGATTTCATACGTTTATTATCCCTACATCGTTATCAGCAGCAGCAGACGCTTCATCTCACCCCATCTCACCCTCACCCCATCTCACCCCATCACACCCCCTCACCCCATCTCAGCCCATCACACCCCATCTCAGCCCATCTCACCCTCACCCATCTCAGCCCTCCCCCCATCTCACACCCTCAGCCATCTCACCCCATCTCACCCCCTCAGCCCATCTCACCCTCACCCCATCTCACCATCTCACCCCATCACACCCCCTCACCCCATCTCACCCTCTCACCCCCCCCCCCCCCTCATGAAAGTTTGTGAGCAGCAGAACAACACGTCTGTGTAGATTTTCAGTGTAAAAGCTTGTTTGTGTTTCATCTTTATCCCCCGACACAAACGAAATGTGTTTGTTGTCATCGTGACAGATCTCCGCGGTTAATAATTACGCCGGCTCACCTTAATGGATGACTTTAATGTGCTCTGAGCAGTTAATCTGAAATGAATGGCTATCATCATTTCATGTTTTTCAGGCTGGTGTTCAGTCCGCCGGATGCTCGTTGGCGTCGCTTCACCTGAGGCGTCTTTAACTCTTTAAACGTCTAAATGCTTAGTTAGCTTCAAAAAGCTGCTCATAACGAAGAGTTCTGGAGCCATTGTAGCCTTAAATCATTAGCTACCTTCAACCAGTACTAATTTTTACTGAGTCGAGCTCAAACACATCGTAATGTATAGTGGAACCAGTCTGTTAATGTTAGCTGTTAGCTGTTAGCCAGGCAGGCCTGAGCTGCTAACGGCTAACAGCTAACTAGCTCTCCTGCTGCTGATTTCAACACAGATTTGTTGTTTGCGATGTCGCTAACTGTCCACTAGCTAGCTAACTTAGTGTGTGTGTGTGTGTGTGTGTGTGTGTGTGTGTGTGTGTGTGTGTGTGTGTGTGTGTGTGTGTGTGTGTGTGTGTGTGTGTGTGTGTGTGTTTGTGCCTTCACTCTCATGCCATTAGTCTCTGCAGAGATGGGGTCTGACATTTAACGGTGTCACAGCGGACCCCCGAGCACAACGGCCACTTTCTAACAGGATAACATCCTGATTTGTGATTGGATTAGCACACACACACATACACACACACACACACACACACACACACACACACACACACACACACACACACACACACACACACACACACACACACTACACACACACTTCTCTCCTTTTGGTTGATGCTTTTCTTTCTCTTATTTATTCACTCACTCGTCGCTACGTTAAACACGAGGAGACGATTATTGGTCCCTGAGAATCACAAATACAAATGAATAATATAATATAAATAAGTAATATAATATATAATATAAATTAATATAATATATAATATAAATTAATAATATAATAGATAATATAAATTAATAATATATTATAAATAAAGCATAATATGAATAAATAACACATTAAAGAAACTAGGAGGCAATATACAGTATGTATATATGTACATGTATACATACATTATAAATTAAAGTACAAGTACCTCAAGATTGTACTACAGTACAGTTCAGTAGTTATATTCTCTGGTTGAACATTGATAGAAGTACTATAATATATATAGTATTATTGTTGGATGTGTGAGTTATTTGTGAATCACAGTGTCGAGTTGGTCTCTTACCGTTTAATTAATTTTTTATATTTGTCCTGTGTATGTACGTTTTGTATTGATCTTTTTTCTTCTTTTTTTCAAATGTTTTATTATTATTTCGTTTTTTCTGTCATTCCTCTGTTGTTATGTAGAAATTGGTTTTCATGTTGGGACCTCCAAGAAAACGAGATGGTACATCTAAAGGGGGTTTATCCTAAATAAACACATTTCAGTACTAAAAACACGCTAACTAACTGGAGGTCAGGCTGTGGTTAGCTTAGCTTAGCATCAATCCTGGCTCTGTTAAACGTCAGAACGTTGTTTTGATGATCGTATAATGTGGATTGTTTCTGTCAACCGGATGTTTTTACACGAGGGAGCGGTTTAAAAATGTTTTTCCTTTATACAATTTTAAATAACGGCCTTCATGCATCGCCACCTGTACGACGGAGCAGCATGAATACGTAATCAGTCTGAATTATTCACTCTCTCAGCTTCCTTGAGATGTGATTTAAAGTGATGCGACCGCGGGAGACATCATCACGAGTCGGGTTCCTTTAGATGTTCACAGTCCACGTAGGATTAAAATCGTACAGAATTATATCTGTGACTATAAATGACTCATCGGTGCCTGCAGACAGAACTCAGGAGACTAATAACCCTCTGGAGGGATTTAACACCTTTCTAGTTATCACCTGCTGCTGGTTGACATCATCAGTTATCACTTTAATATCACAGTCGTGTGGCGCTGCGTGCTGACAGGAAGTCTGACTCAGCAGTTTTCCCGTTTCCATGTGAGTTTATTATATTTAATACAATATTTAATACGATATTTAATACGTGGAGGCAGACGGAGGTACTCCTCCCGAACAGAACGCAGCCGAGCTACACGGCTGATTCCATTATTTTTCTTCGCTCTGTAGAACGCAGCCGAGCTACACGGCTGATTCCATTATTTTTCTTCGCTCTGTGAAGCGCTCGATCCTGCTCACAGAGGCCTTTATTCCAAACCCTTATTGTGAAGGGATTACAAAATAAAAGCACAGCACAGGGACACAACGACACAGCAGAGACACGAAGATAACAGCAGATAATTATTCTTAAGAAGTTAAGAATAATAACTGAAATAACATTTCCCCCCAAAAAATCTAAACTGCATTTTTGGAAAACATGCAGCTGCGAAGTTAGTTACACACACACACACACACTCTCGCACACACACACACACACACACACACACAGTGACACTCACACACTCACACACACACACACTCTCGCACACTCACACACACACACACACACACACACACACACACACTCTCGCACACACACACACACACACACTCTCGCACGCACACACACACACACACTCACACACACACACACACACACACACACACACACACACACCACACACTCACACACACACACACACACACACACACACACACACACTCACACACACACACACTCACACACACACACACACTCTCGCACACACACACACTCTCGCACACACACACACACACTCTCGCACGCGCACACACACACACACACACACACACACACACACCGTCCTGTCATTGTGAGGAGGAGTATCTTCATCAGAATTCTGGTCCTCGTCGGGGTCGGCCTCCAGGTCACATCGTCTGCACTGCTTCGACAGGAAGGACGCTGAAAAGAAGACGAAGCTCTCCGTCCACCGGTTCCTCAATAAAAACACGTACTCAGACCCTTGACTGCCATTAATTCCCCGTTAAAGCCTCTGATTCTCCTGTTAACGCGTCTGATTCTCCCGTTAAAGCGTTAAAGCCTCTGAATCTCCCGTTAACGCCCCCGGCTGTCACCTTAGCGACAGATTCCCAGAGAGGTGTAACATCCACGCTCATGAATTAAGCTCTATAAGTCTTGATGTTACAGCCTCTCATGGAGGAAGAACCAGAGAGGCAGAGAGAAGGCCACTTTTTCCCTGATCCTGTTTAGAGCCCGTTTTATCTCCGATAACAGACACTTAGTGATATTTGTCCTCCTCCAGAAGGACCCTCGGGCAACCCTCCTCGACTTCCACCACGCACACAACAACACACACATCGTTTTGTAGTTCAAATTACTGAACACAGACGCCGTATCCTCTCGACTTCCGTCTCAGTATGTAATCAAATCTTTCTCCTTCAGAGTCATTGAATATTCAATTACAGCGTATTCTTAAACAACATTACAGATAATTGATTCGGCCGCTTGACTGCGGCTTTCTGGAGATCGGCGTCTGCCGGCTCTTATTTGGCATTCAGACAAACACAAGGAAGAAGAAGACAACGGACGCAGTTTCCTCCTTAATGTACAAGCGTCTATGTAGATGTGTCAGAAGGTCAATCCTATTCAAATACACAAAGAAATGATCAGTCAGTTGAAAACACATTAAACGTAGCCTTCATTTCCTCCCGAAGGCCTTCCTGAAATCCTTGTGGAGATTGAAGATGGCGTAAATGAGGGCAGGAGTTACAGAAGTTAATCCAACGTAAGAACTCATACAACGGGTCAGGGATGCGGTAAGCCTCAGGGTACATCATCCAAAATCATTTTTTTATGTTTACATAAACTGTTTTTCTGTCTGCCAGCAACTCAAAATATAACTTCAAGACTTTATCTTCCAGAAAAAAGTACCCTTTGTGTCCTTGGACAGTGTCCTCTTGAAGGCCTTCCTTAAATCCTTGTTCAAGATGGGGGAAGTGATCAGCAGAAGAATTTAAACAAGGGTTCGGGATGCTGCAAGTCTCCCGGGCACATTGTCCAAAATAGTTCTTTATGTTCACATAAACTTCCATTTCTGTCCGCTGGCAACTCAAAACACAACCATACTGTCTTTTCTAGAACAAAGTACCCTTTGTGTCCCTGCACAGTATCCTCTTGAAGGCCTTCCTGAAGTCATGGTTGAAGATGGTGTAAATGACGGGGTTGAGGCAGGAGTTGCAGTAGCCAATCCAAAAGAAGAATTTAAACAAGGGGTTGGGGATGCTGCAAGCCTCGGGGCAGACCGCCTGGAGGGAGTACGAGAAGAAGAAGGGGAACCAGCAGATCACGAAGCCTCCCATCACCACCGCCAACACGAAGGTGAACCTCTTCTCCCGGTTCGCCATGGCTTTGCGGCGGGATGTGGACGTCCCCTCAAACTTGAGTGTTTCCTCAGGTCCCAGCTTTGTGCCGGAGGACGTGGCCACCGTGTTCTTGTACCTGCAGGCCATCTTGATCATCTGAACATTGGAACCTTTCTTTTGGGAAAATCCTGAACTTTGCTCATCAGTATTGTTTTCTTCGCCCATTTCAGAGCCGGACGAGTTGTCTGGGAGCGCCAACCCCCCTTCCTCGGTATGTGTCTCTTTGTGGGGAGCAGCTGGGAGGATTTGGGGACCATGTTGGGGGGTTGTGGTGGACTTTCTGACTGGAGCGGTTTTCGGATGCCGAGTGTCCTTGCTCCTGGTATCCTCAGGCAAGTTTTGAAGCGATGAAGGTGTAGAATCGGAGCCGGACATTTTGCTCCGGTCTTCTTGTTGGCTGGCCGTCGTTCTTCCTCGATCCCCATTCTGGTTGGACTTCGCCGGACTCTCGTCGGGATTGGCGTTTCCTCCCCCTGCCGCCACTTTCTGCTTCTGTCTGGGCGAACATCGTGAATGCTGCTTTGCAATCTGATAGATCTTCACGTAGACCAGAATCATGATCACACAGGGGGCGAAGAACGAGCCGATAGTGGAGTAGAGAATGTACCAGCGCTCGTTGTTCAGCTCGCACACCTCCTCGCCTCCTTCGCTCTTGTCCAGCGACAGCAGTGGAGGGAAGGAGATGACGGCAGAGATCAACCAGACTACAATGATAGCCGCCTTGATGCGTACGGGGGTTCGCATGGCGGCGTAGGACACGGGCCGGGCGATGGACAGGTAGCGGTCCAGCGCTATCGCACACAGGTGCACGATGGAGGAGGTGCAGAAGAGGACGTCCAGCGCCAGGTAGATCTCACACCAGATGGAGCTGAACGCCCAGTAGCCCTGCAGCTCATTGGCCAATGAGAACGGGATGATGAGCGTTGCCACCAAGATGTCTGCCGCGGCCAGCGACACCAGGAAGAGGTTCTGCGCCCCCTTGAGTGACCGGGACGTCAGGACGGCGATGATGACGAGGATGTTGCCGACGATGGTGAGGATCATCATGAAGGTGATGGCGATGGCGAAAGCCGCGGTGGCCTGCGGGGTGTAAGGCGACGATGTCCTGGCGGCGCTCCTGTTGCAGGGTCGGGCACCGGAGACGAGGCTGAGGTTCCTGCCGGGGAGTCCGCCGAGCTCCAACAGGCAGGGGGCATCCGGAGCGGCTGCCATGGCGACGACGGGGAAGCTTCCTCAGATGGCAAAAGGGGTGTTTCCACGGGCAAACATGGAGGAACGGGACTTTGCCCAGTTGAAGGAAAGAGGGAGGAGCCAGATGGTCGTCAACGTGGAGTCATTTGACCTATGAGAGACAGACACATTCTGTGGTCACGGTGTGAGTTTAACCACAATGATATTCAACTTTTTTTTTTTTTTTTCAGACAAAAGATGCTTTTACAGTTTATCAGCAACAAGTACGTACTTTTACTGATCCAACTGTTTGCGGAAGGACGACTCTTTTGCATTTTTGTATTATCCTGTTTGAAATTTGCATTAAATCTCCCCCCTCCTCCTCTCCCCTCCTCTCCCCTCCTCTCCCCTCATCCTCCACCCTCCTCTACCCTCCTCCTCTGCCCTCCTCTCCCCTCCTCTCCCCTCATCCTCCCCCCTCCTCCCCCCTCCTCTCCCCTCATCCTCCCCCCTCCTCTTCCCTCCTCTCCCCTCCTCTCCCCTCATCCTCCCCCCTCCTCCACCCTCCTCCTCTCCCCTCCTCTCCCCTCATCCTCCCCCTCCTCTTCCCATCCTCATCCCCCCTCCTCTCCCCTCATCCTCCCCCCTCCTCTCCCCTCCTCCTCTCCCCTCCTCTCCCCTCCTCTCCCCTCATCCTCCCCCCTCCTCCCCCCTCCTCTCCCCTCCTCTCCCCTCCTCCACCCTCCTCTCCCATCCTCCTCCTCCTCTTCCTCCTCACTTTGGATCAAACCAGCAGATACTGTTCATGCAGCGGGTTTATGAAGGCGAATTTACATTATCACTGCAGCTACGATGATACCGAGTGAGTGCGTGATGGTGCATCTGTCCGTCCGTCCACGTTAGCAGGATATGACCTCATCATAATCTAGGACATGGTCGACACCTTTTATTGCGTTTCATTGGCGACTCCTCGTACCACGACCCCCCCCCCCCCCCCCCCCCCCCCCCCCCCGGCTGGTAGGGGCCCCTAGTGGTGACACAGCTGAGTGCATCTCCAAACTCCATCGAATCTAAAATAATCTGATCTGCTCCAGAGACACAGAAACTATCTGAAGCACTTGATGAGCAAAGATCAGATTTATTATGATATTTTTGTCTCGTGTTTGTTTCAGGTTGAATAAGTCACATCGCCACCCGGAGGTCTGGAGTGCTAAATCCCTGTTTTTTGTGCTGTCATGTGAAAGCACCATCGGTCGTGAAGCCCCTTCAGGGACATGTGTGGTTTTGGGGTGTTGTACAGGAAATACATAAAACTCTTATTTGCACATGTTTATTAAGCATCATATTTAATGAAGACAGACAGATGAAAGTACATTTATTAAGATTTAATTAAGTGTCCCTGAAGAGTGGAATATTCCACATTCTGTTTGTATTAGTAATAAATGCTATATTTATTATGTGTGTTTTTCTTTCTTAGTTACACATGAATACATGAAATTTCCATTTTCATATCCAGTGAGTTTTTATTGTTCGTTTCCATAAAAACATAATAACCTTTAAACCAGATTTAATTCGTCTCTCGGTGATCAGAATGATCCGTTTTACGCGCAGGGATGTTTCCAGATGTTTCTGGCTGATGACGAACAAAAAACACACCTTTTATCCTGTAAATTAATCTGAGAATAAACGCGATGACTTACTAGAATAAAGATCTTCTCGTCGTCGCTTCGTGAAGAAGTTTCAAAGTTTATTTTCCAGAATGTTGGACCAAAGTATCCAGGTCCGCTGTGATCCGGATCATGTGTGGTCCGGCTCGATGACTGACATTAATCCTGCACCCCCCACCCCCTCCAGGAACTGGGTCGGGATCCTGCTTCCAGCCCGGGTCGTGGTCTGGGTCCCCCCACTTGCAGTCGGACTCAGCTCGGCTCTGGTCTCGGGTCTGATGCGGATGTTCCCGGATCAACGAGGACGCGCTTCTCCTGCTTCTTTCCTTTTTCTTTTTTTTTATTACGCGCAGCAGCTTCTCGTTCTGGTCTGCAGACTCTCCTCGATCCGGATCAGGTCTGGGGAGGGGGTGGACGGGGTGGACGGAACTTTTAACTGACTCAAGAAATATTTAATATTTTATTTTCACGCTTTTAGATGTTTTACGCATACATCTTATTTTAATTGATTAATCAATCAATCAATCAAGTCGTTTTTCAAAATAAAATGTGTTAAACGTAAAAATGAAAGCGTAAAAATGCGTAAAAATTCGTTACGTTGTAATACATTTCTAATATGTTTACCTTTTATGTTATTGTGCTGAATGATTAATAACAGAACCAATATAATATATATTAACATATTAACATATTTCATATAAAAAATTAATATAACTTATGATAATTTACTTATTTTTTATTAACATTTTAAAGTTAAAACTATTGATCTACTAATTGAAGCAAAATCACAGAATTAATCAAAGAATCAAAAAATGACTTGAGGAACATTTGAGCAAAACTGTTCAACATGTCATCTTGTTGGTGTGAAGGTCTTTATCCAGCAATGCATGCTGGGAAACTGAGTGACTCCAGATCATAATGACCTCTGGGGTCAGTCTCCTCCCGTTTGTTTCCAGAAGTTCCTTTAATCCTCTCTGTGATTAAAGTCCATTAGAGGCCGTTTATTATTCATCCCCTTTAAAAACAGAAAGACAGCTTTAATATTGTATAATAATGTAACATGTGACACGTGATGTCATGGCGATGCATTCGTGTGGTGTTCTGCTGCCTGCGTGAGGACCACGGCAACGTTCTCAGTCCCGCTCATTGGAACCCCACAGACCTCATTAATATTTTCAATCTTCAAACCCAAGCAATCATCATAAATACACAGCTGACCTCCCCCTAGTGGTGGAAACCTGATGTCCGGTCCCCACGTCCCCCCCAAGGCCCCGGACCTGTCCGGTCCCCCCTAAGACCTCTGACCTGTCCCCCTAAGACCTCTGACCGGACCTGTCCGGTCCCCCTAAAGCCTCGGACCTGTCCAGTCCCCCCTAAAGCCTCGGACCTGTCCCCTTAAGACCTCAGACCTGTCCGGTCCCCCAAATCTCTCATTGACTTTCTGATTTCAGACTCATTCAGAACGTTTAGTTTTATTGGTTTCCAACAATCACACGCGTCAGTTAGTCTGGTGTCATGTGACCTGTGATGTCACGTGACCCAGTGGAGAAAATCTGGAAGTTCAGGTTTTGGCCAGCTGGTCTGCTCCTCCTCTCCGCTGGCGTCCTGGCGCCCTCTGGTGGCGGCGCTCAGCTGCTGCAGTGTGATCCTCCTCTGGTGGTCTGGGGGATCTGGTCCGGGTCTTGGTCCCGGGGGACGACTTCATGTCGTTGAAGGTGATGTGCAGATGTACGTCCTTCTCCTCGTCCTTCTCCTCCTCCTTCTCCTCCGTCTCCTCCTCCGTCTCCTCCTCCGTCTCCTCCTCCGTCTCCTCCGTCTCCTCATCCACGCTGCTGACTCCAGTCATCGCCTTCCTTGGACCGTCTGGGAAACACAGCAGAGGGTTATGGGCCTTGTGTACTTATAGTACTCCTGTACTCATAGTCCTCGTGTACTAGTACTGCGAGTGAGTGTACCACAGCCGTAGAGGAGGCGGACCCTCTGGATGTCGGATGCCGTCAGTCTGTCTCTCTGTCCCATGTCCTTCACCTCGCTGCTGGAGACGATGGTCGGCAGACCGTTGGAGGAGAAGAAACCGCTGACCGGGCAAAAACACAAATACACACAAGTACACCAAAAACACAGCTATCTAATACATCCATATAACATGACCTGATGCGTTACCTTCCGTAGTGCATGATAGAAGATAAATCATACTTCAGGTCAAACGTGCGGCCTGCTCTCTCTTTGAAGTTTTTCTCCATCCCTGAAAACAGGCAGACAGACAGGCAGACAGGCAGGCAGGCAGGCAGGCAGACAGACAGACACACAGACTTGTCATCACAAACATGAGGTCAGAGTGTGTGGACTGGCGAGCCGTACCCTCCATGATGTTGTGCTTCATGATGGTGATGTGCTGGTGGCGGTCCGTCCTCGTGTGTTCGTGGTGGAAGCCCAGAGCATGAAGAAGCTCGTGGACTACATTTCCCACGCTGCACTGGGGGCCGATGAAGACGGGTTGCTCGCCGCCGATGAAGCCGACGTACGAAGCACAGCTGGGACCAGAACCAGAGAGAAGGTTTCACCGAGACGTGCAGGAGGTCAGACGGCCGCCGAGGCGTTTGGCGGTTAAAAGCGGCGTCTCACCCTTTGCTGGCGGTGAACATCAGGAAGTTGGTCTCCGAGGTTCGCCTGTGGAAGGTCACGCAGGTGTGCTGGGACACCTTCGCCATGGCAGCGGTGATGTCATCTGTCCGACTTCCTGCCGAAACACACAGAGACACGCAAGATAGGATTCACGCTAACCGTGTGATGTCACAGAGTGACTGTGTGATGTCAGAGAGCGACTGTGTGATGTCAGTGAGCGACCGCGTGATGTCAGAGAACGACCGCGTGATGTCAGAGAATGACCGCGTGATGTCAGAGAGCTTACCCACGTCCGGGCTGACGTCGTACGCGATCTCCGCCGTCGGCCACGTGCTCTCCACAGCGTTCCTGTCGTCCTGTGAGGTAAAATTATAAAACACACATTACTGGGCCTCCAGTTACAGACACATGACCTTTGACCCCCGACACCTACAAGGTACAGACATTGGTGTCAGTTCCTTTTAGTACAAAATAGTTGATTTCGTCTGAGGGGTTCATGAGGACAGATGTCATGGAGGGGCATCATGGGAAATGTCATGTTGATGGAGGTCAAAGGTCCCACTAATAAAGTTTAAAACTCACCGACATCAAGATGTCTCCCTCGGACACGGCGTACTTCCTGTTCATCAGCTCTGTCAAAATAAAAGCATGGATACAGAAACTTGCTTCTATTTTTCTTCTCAATTTAAAATGTTAAATCAAACAAAAGATAAACTGACGCTCCAAAGTCTCCGGGTAGGACTTCATGTAAGCCAGCAGCCTGGTGAACCGGTCCCCCCGAGACCCTGAACCACATTCATGCGTTTATAATAAGAACAATTAATTCATTAATTAATGTCAACCATATGAATGGATCCAGACTCAAACAGACCAGATACCTGTTTTAGCTGCGTGAAGAGGACCGGCGTCGCCTTTAAGACACAAGAGACGAGAGTCACGTTTGATTTCTGTAAAATGAAAGTCAAATAAACGTGTTGAGTTCTCACCGTCTTCAGTGGCGGCGAGCAGCAGCAGAGCGGCGAGGAGAATACGCAGCATGTTCTCAGAGCAGCAGGGCCACACTGACGCTGCACTTCCTCGTTACTAGGAGTCAGTTCACCTGGGAGCTTGGCATCATGGGAGCTCGGCCTCGTGGGAGCAGGGCATCATGGGAACCCGAGAAGGCTCAGAGACGTCAGAAAAAACCCCACATGATTTTATTTTTAAATTTGGTGCATAATTCTACGTTTAAATAACCAGCTACATAATCAAAATACTGCTTAATTATTTTGCAATAACGAAACTAATAATAATATTTTTTATTAATATTGATACTTTGCACCGTTTTGTTCTCTTTGACGTGATGAGGTTTGTTGAAAAGTCCTGACAGTTCACACAACGACCAGCCGTGGCGCTGTGGAGACAAACAAGGAGGAAGACCGGAGAAGAAGAAGAGTAAACACTTCCGGTAAAAACACGATCACATGGGCTGAAAACCTCTCAGGGTAACGATGTTTTATCTTTTAACAATGTTTAACTGTGACGTTTTACTTCATTGTTAGTGACGTAATGTTAAATAAAAACTTCCCGCTCGGTCGTTTTGCTGTTAGCTTAACTTTTAGCCTAACTGCGAGTTTAACTGCTAGCCTAGCTGTTAGCTTGCATGCTAACAGGCTTTTCAGTGGTAAACAGAAAAACGTGTTTTATCGTTTAATTTTTATTTTAAAGCTACAGACGTTCAGCTAAATTAATGAACACTTACTGTTTTTATGCTTCAAACGAACTTATAAGAAAGTGGTGGTAGAAGTATTCAGAGTACAAATACACTGTGCTGGAAATCCTTGAAAACACTTGAATATTAGTGTTCAAGGTTTGCGAAAAGTGCTTGGATGTAGAATAAAGTGCTTGAAATGTGTGTTGTATGTGATGACATCTATGATAGAACAGAGAAAAGAAGATCTCCATATTTGAGGAACTGAAAACAGCATTTTCTGACATTTCTGCATGAAAAATGACTTTTGATGATGAACAGATGATGAAAATAGTTGGTGATTATATTTCTGTGGATCTGTTAGTGGAATTAGTTTTCCTTTCATTTGTGGTCCTTCTGTAAAAAGCTGTCTCCATCATGTTGGTTGTTTATAGGACAATAACATCTCATTTAATGTGATGAACAAGTGACATAATAAGTAGACTGAATACTGACCATTGGATTGATACAAATATGGAGTTTACCACAGCTGGAAAAGCATGGAAATGCACCTGGAAATGCTTGGAAAGTGCTTGAATCTGCCTTTGGAGAAGGTGTAGGAACCCTGTATATAATAATATCACAGTTTACTCCGCAGGAGAAGTACTGCGGTGAATAAACCATACTCTGAATCAGAAAGTTTAACCAGCTGTAAAGAACTGAACGTTTAGTTTTTCTCTCGTTAAACTAAAAGTCAACGTTTCCGCCTGAAAATCCCAGTTTTCTGTCTGCAGGTTCCGTCATGACTCGCTGGGCGAGAGCCAACAACGTCCACAAACACAAGCCTGCGGAGGCCACGCCATGGAGTCAGCTGAGAGGAGGAGCGGGAGGAGGAGGGTCAGGAGGAGGAGGAAGAGGGGCCGGCAGCTCAAGACCAGGACCCCAGAGGGACCATCTTAGAGGGACTAGGCCTGGTGGATCGACTGTGAAGAAACCCAACCGTCCCAAGAAGGACTATGTCAGCGAGGACGTGAACGGCTTCCTGGAGTTCCTCCAGCAGAGCGGCCGGCCGCTGCCTCGGGGGAGCGGAGACGCCCGCGAGTTCCGGCAGGAGGTGGAGGTCGCCCTGAAGAAGGACCGCAGACGGGAGGACAGACGGGTGAAGAGGCAGGACAACAAGAAGAGCAACATGGTGAGTTCATCTGCACTTCTATGAGGCGTCTTCTGTAGACTTGATGTCTCCCCCTGAAGACCCTCTGACCCCCCAAAAAACTGGTCTGGTGTAGAAAAGTTAGACTAATAAGAATAAAACTACATTTTGCTTAGAGAGTGCTTTTCTGGTTGTAGTCTGATGCTGCCCCCCCCCCCCCCCCCCAGCTGTGTTTTAACTGCAGGAAGCCGGGTCACGGTCTGGCCGACTGTCCAGAGGCCGAGCGGGACGAGGAGATGGGTCGGGGGATCTGCTACCACTGCGGCTCCACTGAACACGAGATCACCAAGTGTCGAGCCAAGGTGGACCCGGCTCTGGGTGAGACCACCACGGAGACTCTGGGGGGCTGTGATGGGACCCACATGATGCTTCTAACGCGTACTAACACCGGTCTCTCTCTCTCTCTCTGTGTGTGTGTGTGTGTGTTTCAGGTGATCACCCGTACGCCAAGTGCTTCATCTGTGGTCAGACGGGACATTTGTCTCGCGGCTGTCCAGATAATCCCAAAGGACTCTACGCTCAAGGTACGAATGTCAGGTTCAACATGGAGGAATAACCACGGAGCCGGACTCCCCGCGGAGCCGGACTCCCTGCGGAGCCGGACTCACCTGGTCTAACGGGACTAAATTGACTTTGTGTTCATGCAGGAGGTTCCTGTCGGGTTTGTGGATCCGTGGAGCACTTTCAGAAGGACTGTCCAGAACATCAGGCCGCCAGTAAGTCTCTTTATATTACATATAAATATGTATTTTACATGTTCTACATGATGGTGTGAGTGGGATGCTGTGTGATGACCCTCATCTCCATCTAGCCAATCAGGTGACCGTCCCCTGGCTGTCCAACAACATGAGTGCAGACCACGAGGATGTCCACCTCCCGGTGAAGAAGACCAAACCCAAACAGGAGAAGGTGGTGAAGTTCTGATGGGTCCTTCAGCCTCCGGACGCTAATACATGAACTGATCCCCTCACACACACACACCCGAATATTTATCATCCTTAGAAATAAAGAGTTACATCTGTTAATTTAGAGCATTATTTTGTTTAACTGCAAACATCAAAACGATACATCTGTTGTAGTTTAAACAAACAAATAGTACATTTAGGACGTTTAGCATAAGCTTTTGTCCAAAGCAACTTACAATAAGTACATTTGTGGAAAGAAAGAAACCACAACATATCATTGCTGAAAAGTAAGAGTGAACAAAAAGTAGTAGAGTAAAGTAAAATAGAAACTGTTCAGCAAGTATACCTTAAGAACAAAGGTGAACTTTTCCAACACACTAGAATAAAATAGAGATGGCCCCATGAAGCAAAGCTAAAGGTCCTTAACGCTGCGTTTTCTCTGCTGAGAGACTTTAAGGCGTGTTTGTGTAAGTTTGGTTTAAATGCAGCTGTAATGTTGGGACGTGGCCACCAGGTGGCAGCACTGCTTTAGTCTGTGTCCAGCAGCGCAGCATGCTGCTGGAGGAAGGAGACAGGTTTAAATATTTAAATTCTCGTGACCATCCTGAAAGCCAATCAGCGTTGAGATGGTCCTCCTGACGTCCCTGAATCCTAAATAGAGGAACCAAATGTGGTCTCCTGGGTCTGTGGTCCCCCAGAGTTCTAGATAGTAGCTCACATGAGTCCAAAGACCAGACCAGACTATGTGGAGGAACCAGAGACTGTCTGTGGTCCCCCAGAGGTCTAGATAGTAGCTCACATTAGTCCAGAGACCAAACCAGACCAGACTATGTGGAGAAACCAGAGACTGTCTGAGGCTCATTTTCTCATAGACTTCTATACAATCAGAGAGGAGTTGCCCCCTGGTGGCCATCGGGGAGAATGCAGGGTTTTCACCATCGCTGCAGGTTAACCCTCGGGACCCTTACCCTGGAACCAGATCTCAATCCAGGTTCTTATTGGCAAGGAGTCAAAAAAGGTCCCTGGTGAACCAAACTGGGAACCAGTAGCGAGGCGGGTCTGCAGACCAATCACACAATAACAGCATAGGCTCTGCCGTCGCCAACACACTCCATCTTGTTTATGTTGAGCTGCATCAAACTCCGTCAGCCTCCAGAACTAATCAGTGAAATCACTTGCAGAGGAAAATGCTGCTCGTCCCATTATTATTAACGAGTCCAGGTTCTGGTCTAGGAAGTGGACTTTGTTTTAGTTCCAGCGGCTCCGTCTGGCGGCTTAACGCTGAAGTAAGTAAATCAAATGTGTGTGTGTGTGTGTGTGTGTGTGTGTGTGTGTGTGTGTGTGTGTGTGTGTGCGGGGGGGGGGGGGGGGGGGGCTGCCTCCTGGAGGTCTACCCTCAGAAGACCCCCCGAGCCCGGTTTCCACAGAGCCTTATGCGTTGTCATGGCGACAAAGTGAAACTGCCGCCAGACAGCTGCACGCTGCCAGCTAGCCGAGGCCGATTACACAATTTACCCAGAAGTCTCATCCACAGGAGACTGTGTGTGTGTGTGTGTGTGTGTGTGTGTCGTAACAAAACAGAGGCTTCATTCACTGATGTCTCCTGGATCCAATTTAAGGAGCTGAGGGGGTCGTTCCAACTATTGTCCTTCTGTTACCGGATTACCCAACATTCACTCTGTTCTCCTACTCCGAGGTTTTAACTTACGTACGACTCCAGAGATGTTCCACCTGAACATCCGTCACCATAACGATGGATCCGAATAACGGAAAACAAACCAAGCTTTATATGACAAAACCAACGTTAGCTTTAGACGACAAAACCGACGTTGGCTTTAAACAACATTAACTTTAGACAACAAAACCAACGTTGGCTTTAAACAACATTAACTCTAGACAACAAAACCAACGTTGGCTTTAAACAATATTAACTTTAGACAACAAAACCAACGTTGGCTTTAAACAATATTAACTTTAGACAACAAAACCAACGTTGGCTTTAAACAACATTAACTTCAGACAACAAAACCAACGTTGGCTTTAAACAACATTAACTTTAGACAACAAAACCAACGTTGGCTTTAAACAACATTAACTTTATATGACAAAACCAACGTTAGCTTTAGACGACAAAACCGACGTTGGCTTTAAACAACATTAACTTTAGACAACAAAACCAACGTTGGCTTTAAACAATATTAACTTTAGACAACAAAACCAACGTTGGCTTTAAACAATATTAACTTTAGACAACAAAACCAACGTTGGCTTTAAACAATATTAACTTTAGACAACAAAACCAACGTTGGCTTTAAACAATATTAACTTTAGACAACAAAACCAACGTTGGCTTTAAACAACATTAACTTTAGACAACAAAACCAATGTTAGCTTTCGACAAAACAACGTTAGCTTTAGACGACAAAACCAACGTTGGCTTTAAACAACGTTAGCTATACAACATTAGCTTTAAACATTGGCTTTAAACAACGTTAGCTATACAACATTAGCTTTAAACATTAGCTTTAAAGAATGTTGGCTTTAAACAACATTAGCTTTAAACAATGTTAGCTTTAGATGAAAAAAACAACGTTAGCTTTAGGAAATTTATTTATTTTGGCACTAAGAAAGGGTCTTAAAGCTGCAGGAACATTCTATCTGCCGTCACTCAGACAAATCCAGAGGAGGACGTCGTCGGGACGTTGTCGGGACGACAGGAAGCCGTTTGCCGGCGTTGTTCTCTGGCAGACACAGCGAGCAGGAAGCGCTCGTTACCTGACGAGCGACTGGAAGTCATTACTGATCTCCTCGAGGGTTTGGCTCGTTCAGGTTCAGGCGATGCTGCAGCCGGAAGGAAGGAGGGATGAAAGCGTTAATGACAGAGGACCTGAAGGCCCCGTGTGGATCCGAGTAATCAGGAGCCGCCGGCCAACGTGGTTCTGGTTATTTGACGGCTCTAAGGCTCCGGGTGGGTCCGCTATTTATACGTGAACAGAGCTGTGTAGCAACCTTTGAGATGATGAGTCATCACGAAAAGTCAATTCTGTTGAGCAACGTCGCTAAAAACAGGAGCAAGAAATATGAGTCACATGATGAAAGAGAGAACAAACTTTACAGATTCAAGCCTTCGCACACTGAGTCGGTTTCTTTCTTTCAAATTGTCGCACAAAAAAATCGGTCACGTTTGCACACGACTCGGAAACCTACAGTCAGGCTACTAATACTAAAGTACACAAACAGTCACGGTACTAATACCACAGTACACATACAGTCAGGGTACTAATACTACAGTACACATACAGTCAGGGTACTAATACTAAAGTACACAAACAGTCATGGTACTAATACCACAGTACACATACAGTCAGGGTACTAATACTACAGTACACATACAGTCAAGTTACTAATACCACAGTATACACATACAGTCAGGGTACTAATACCACAGTACACAAACAGTCATGGTGCTAATACCACAGTACACATACAGTCAGGGTACTAATACTACAGTACACATACAGTCAAGTTACTAATACCACAGAACACATACAGTCAGGGTACTAATACCACAGTACACATACAGTCAGGGTACTAATACCACAGAACACATACAGTCAGGGTACTAATACCACAGTACACATACAGTCAGGGTACTAATACCACAGTACACATACAGTCTTTACGGCACTTAACTAACCATAACAATAGCGAGCATGCTAGTGATTAGCATTAGCTAATGAAAAGACTCCATGTTATTAAGTATTCTAGACCACGTTAGAGATGCCAGAGTCCAGGATCAAATCCTCCACGTGCCAATCTAAATAAATGACCCAGATCCCGGGGAGACCGCCGGTTTTGTTGACCTTTCTAATCTCAAGGCCCCTCAGAGGACCGGGACCCTGGACCAGGACTGGCCTCCTCCAGCTCTGTGAACCAAGTCTTTGTCTAGATCGGCGTGCTGACTCCTCTACGGCCTCCAGGGATCGTCTGTGTGTTTTGATGCATTCAGGAGCTGCTTGGCCAACGTGTAAACATCGGTCACGGCTACGAGGAAGCATTGTAAAGGAGAACCCCGTCAGATGTTGAGTAACCGAGGTTCTCGGCCAAGACGGGGAACATTTCCAGGAATCACAACGTTGCCAGATTGTGTTTGACCACAAAAGCATGAGAACGGAGCATTGTTTCACACAGACCTCTCTTTTAGAGCTGCATGCTACGACAACTACACTGACATCGCAGTATTTCTTTCTTTCATATATTATGATAGGAAAATATACAGGAATCTTCCCCCAAAATGTCTTACATTTAAAAAGGTAATGTATCAATTTGATGACGGCGTCCAGCGTTCCTCTCTTGCACCAACTAATCATGTCTTTCTAGATAGCATGGCTACCGTTGCTATCGCACTACCATGCTACCGTCACTACCATGCTACTGTCGCTACAACGCTACCGTTGCTACCATGCTACCGTTGCTACCTTCGCTACGACACTACCTTCACTTCTACGCTACAGTTGCTACAGTCACTACCATGCTACCACGCTACCATTGCTACAATGCCACCGTTGCTACGATGCTACCGTTGCTACCATGCTATGATGCTACCTTCACTACAGTCACTACCACGCTACAGTTGCTACCATGCAACGGTTGTTGACCTTGAATTATGAAGCTAACTTTGTTAGCACCTTCACACCAGAATCCACATGGATCCAGACCCAGTAAGGTTGCTCTGCTCTGCCGCTTGTGTTCATCAGATCCACCCGTCGCTCCTCCACAGTCCAAATATGGTCACTTCCTTTCTCGAGTTCATTGTGAAACTGGTGGGCCGACCTGGAGCTCATTGATCAGTGATGCTGGATCATTCCTGAACAGGAGGATCATGGGAGTTTTCAGCGAAACGATTGTAGCGTGACGTCATACATCCGGAGATGTGACTGCTTCACATCACAGGGTCAATGCCGAAACATCCTGCAGCTTCTCTCTCGTCTGAGCTTCTTCCGACAGAACGCTGAGCTCACGGTGACCTCATCCAGACACACAGATCCGAACACGTCGGATCGTCATAATTAATAAAAAACAAGAAGACAAACACAGATGTGTTTACATGGAGGTCTGGAGGCCCGCCTGCTGAACTGATTGGGGCTGGATTACGGAGGCCTGTGGGCAGGATGGAGGACCGACTATCAGTAGACCTCTAATTGAACACAGACGTGGATCTGTGTTCAGGCTTTGTGTGAAGGCAGCGACTGTGTACACTGAAGAATATGTTGAATGTTTTAAGTTTATGTGTTGAACAGTTTCTTATTTCCACATCCAGCAGTTACAGATCAACACGGTGAGTCATTACTAATCTGAAGTCTCTTTGAGCTCTGGTTTTGGTCTCCTCCTCCAATTCCTGAGGGAAATATCTGCCCCTTTAACTGCTAAATGCCCGACTATGTTTGGATCATTTGTATTTATTTGCATCAGAGAGGAGGCAGGGCTTATCCCCAGAGAGGAGGCGGGCTTCCCTCCACGTAGACCCCAACCAGGTCTCCTCCATCACGGCTGAAATCTCCACTATTGCTGCTTTGTACATGCTGAAGTCCCAGATCCACCAGGAACCCAGACCCCATCCTGTCCGGGTTCATGACATCATCATGACATCATCCAGAGGTGCTCGGTGGATTTCACCAAGCTGGATTCACTGGATCTAGCAAGACCCACGTGGGCTGGTTCACCACAGCTGGAGGAACCAGAATAAAGTATTGATCTGTGATTTAATATCAATAACCAGATTAAAAGGATGCTGAAATAACTCCATCATAATGGTGATCAGTACAAAGTGCTGAGTCATGCTTTGTTAGGTCTGTCAGGGGGCGCCAACAATTATTTCTTCTTCTACAAAGTGGTTTTAAATAATCATGAGATTGTTTTACTGACTCACACAATCAATGATATTGTTTGTTTTATTGTAAATCAGTGGATTATTGAGCAGAAGCTGCTTCTGATCCCTGAGAAATTAATCAACAAAATAACGTTACAAAGTCCAACATCCTGTTAGAAATTACAGAATGGCATGATGGGAAATACAAATAGATAAACAGGAAGGGATTACTGTTGGATCAACTGAGACTTTTAAACAAACAACAACAACAAAGTCCTTTTGTGTTTTAGTTGGTCCCGAAGGAAACCAGTGATCCCAGTGATCCCAGCAGCTTCCACCACTGGAGGGAAGGGACCGCTGCCAAGGAGGACGCTCAGAGACCAGCAGACCTCAGTCAAAGTACTAGTACCACGGTACCCTTACAGTCAGGGTACTAGTACCACGGTACACATACAGTCCCGGTACTAATACCACAGTACCCTTACAGTCAGGGTACTAGTACCACATGGACAGTCAAGGTACAAGTACCACAGTACACATATAGTCAGGTTACTAGTACCACAGTACACATACAGTCATGGTACTAATACCACAGTACCCTTACTGTCAGGGTACTAGTACCACAGTAATGACAGTCATGGTACTAATACCACAGTACACATACAGTCAGGGTACTAATACTACAGTACACATACAGTCAAGTTACTAATACCACAGTAAACATACATTCAAGGTACAAGTACCACAGTACCCTTACAATCAGAGTACTAGTACCACAGTAAACGTACAGTCAGGGTAATAGTACCACAGTAAACATACATTCAAGGTACAAGTACCACAGTACCCTTACAATCAGAGTACTAGTACCACAGTAAACGTACAGTCAGGGTAATAGTACCACAGTAAACATACAGTCAAGGTACTAGTACCACACAGTAAAAGTACTCTGTTATAGTAAAAGTACTGCCACTGTTTGGAAGTTCTTTAAATATAACAACATGTACCCTTTTCTGATATTAATAATAATAAGAGTCAAACAAACGTGAAGAAGTGGAAGTTTAATCCATGTCCATGTTTCTGTGGTCATCTTTTTTTCTTTCTCTGACTGAAACTTAATATTTCCCAGAGTCCTGCACACATGGGATCCTGAGGCCACCTGGGAGATCTGCACAGGTATGTAACCCCCCCCCCCCCCCCCCCCTCCCACACACACACACACACACACACACACTGCAGAGGAACAGCTGATGTGTGTGTTGCTTTAATAGAAAGCACTCTAATGCCTCAGCAGCCTCTTACAGCAATTATTCTTGGAGAGAGTGTCTGTTTGCAGAACTCAGATCGTGCTCTCGCAGTAATCCTTCATTTCCCCGACAACATGTGGCTCGCAGCTTCCTGAGCCGCGGCCACGACGACGACCAGAACAACACCGACACAGAAGAAGAAGTTGTATTTTCACTGGTTCTGTGTCCAGAAGACGAAAGGACACAACGTCTAAGACGATGAGAGTTTAACCGTAGGCCACTTCCTGTCATTACAAACCTTTCAAACTTTACATGGGAATGGTTTCACACACACTCAATACTTGTGAATGCACCTTTCTTTGGAATAAAGTATTTATATACTGCAGTATTACTTCTTGTTCTAATATAGTCATAATAATTACAACAATGTACATATAGACACAGTTTTTGAAAAACATAATAATAATATCAATAATAATAATAATAATAATAATAATAATAATAATAATAATAATAATAATGAACATATAGACACAGTTTTTGATTAAAAATAAAAATAAATAAAAAATAATATATATATATATATATATATATATATATAGATCCAGCTAACTAAGTTCAGTGTTAGTACTTTAGTACGTTCCGTAGAAAACTGGCCGGTTTTATGGTTCCGCCTCCCTCCTGCTTGATTCAACGAGCTCCGTCGCTTGATGATGACGTAGAACTAACGTCGCCGGTACGCCTGTGAGTTGATCGACATAAGGTTCACTCATTCAAACAACCCGTTTGCGGGTGAAACTACAGGTGAGACAGGTACGAACATGTTTGCGTGTTGTTGTTCTTGTTGATGTGTAAACGTCTTCTTCTTCTTCTTCTTCTAATTCTTCTTCTTCTTCTAATTCTTCTTCTTCTTCTAATTCTTCTTCTTCGCTTGTCTGAATACGTGTAGCAGCTTCCGCCCCTGTGTTTACAAACAGTTAGCATCCAGCTAACCATGTGAGCTAACTGTAAGTCTGGACGAGGGACTCGAAGTATGTGTGTGTGAAGTATTCAGATGCTTAACTACAGTACAAGTACTAATACCACACCGAACACAATACTCCTGTACTTGTACAAGTACTGCACTCAAAACCTCCCTGAAGTAAACGTGTATATGTACTTAAAGTGATCAAAGACTACAGACTACAGTTGGTACGGTGAAATGTGCTACTGTAATATATGATGATGAATATTCCCGCTGCACGTCACGTGTTTTTAATGCGTCACTTTCTTCCAGATGAGCGCCTCGTTTCTTAGAAAACAGCAGTGTCCAGTTTTTTTTAAACAGCGTGTAATTAAATAAACTGTTTATTTAAGTGAAGAAGTAGGAGTACTCGCAGTACTACAATAAATGTACTCGTTACATTCCACCACTGACACTTGTGTTTGGACAGAAAACCAAACCACATTAAACATTTATATTACATTTCAGGAGATCCTGTAGTCGAAAGATTATCACAGCGTTCATACGGGTGCTGGAAATCCTTGAAAACACTCGAATTTTAGTGTGGTGTTTCCAAGGTTTGAAAAGTGCTTGGATTTAGAATAAAGTGCTTGAAATGTGTGTTCTATGTGATGACATATATGATAGAACAGAGAAAAGAAGATCTCCATATTTGAGGGACTGAAAACAGCATTTTCTGACATTTCTGCATGAAAAATGACTTTTGATGATGAACAGATGATGAAAATAGTTGGTGATTATATTTCTGTGGATCTGTTAGTGGAATTAGTTTTCCTTTCATTTGTGGCCCTTCTGTAAAAAGCTGTCTCCAAACATCATGTTGGTTGTTTATAAGACAATAACATCTAATTTAATGTGATGAACAAGTGACATAATAAGTAGACTGAAGACTGACAATTGGATTGATACAAATATGGAGTTTACCACAGCTGGAAGGTGCTGGAAAAGCATGGAAATGCACCTTGAAATGCTTGAGAAGTGTTTGAATTTGACTTTGGAGAAGATGGAGGAATCCTGAATGAAAGCTGTGGTCTGATGATGCTTCGGACCGGTTTACAGGACGGACATAAACATGGTTTATTAGTATTTTATCAGGTTTCTCTTTTAAATTTGAAATACTGGAATATTTTACCTGTAAAACCGCCGATTAGTTGAAATATTTCAATTCTTCTTATGTTTATGTATTTATATTTGGGTACTTTAAGTACATTGTGATGGTTTTGATGTACTTTTACTCCAGTATGATTTTACTTGTAAGAGAGTGTTTTTACACTGTGGTATTACTACTTTACTTTATGTGCAGCACAGTTTCCTAAAGTTCATGATGACATCATCATATTGAGAATATAATAGTTGATCATTTCATACTAATTGTTGCAGCTCTAGTTTGTCTTGATGTAAACTGAATTTATAGAGCAGGTCGCCATTACCCAGCAGCCAGTGGGGCGAACTACTGGAAGTGTCCTATTAGAGTGGGCTGGTTCCCGTGCGAGGCGTTCAGGTGCCGCGTGCTGAAGCAGGTGTTTAGAGCTTGGGACGCCTGCTGCTGCGGCTGCTGCTCGTTAGCATCCAGCTAACTGAGTTAAACCTGCACTTATCCCCTAATGAGAGGCTGCCTGCAGGGCCGTCACTAGGATTTATAGACGTCAGGGGCCTAGCCCCCAGGAGAAGCATCTTTTTAGTACTGTATGTACTGTATGTAGTACTATACCAGTTACTGTCACATAAACTTGTTTATTTCATGTTTTATAAGGTGTAATTTTTAAACATCAACAATACTGTAGCAGGTATCATATAAAGTACATGAAAGTACAGAACCTGATTATTGATGAGTATTGAGATCAAACTGATCAGCCAATCACAATCACACAGATTGGGACTATAATGCCCACAATAATCATGCTGTGTTGTGTGTGTGTGTCGTCTGCAGGCATGCATGTGTCGGTGCGTGAGATCCGCGTTTCCTCGCAGCCTGACTCCTCCTACTTCCTACGGGTGGAGTGGAGTGGGCGGGGCTTAGAGGCAGGCTTCCAGCTGCTGCTGACTGACGGACAGACCGCCTGGAGAGGAGACGGTGAGAACGCCACCTGATGTGACCACACACACACACACACACACACACACCTTTCTCACCTGTGGAGGTTTTAGAGCGTCGTTGACCTCGTCAGCTGCTCAGGAAGATTTAAATGGTAAATGGCCTCATTTATATAGCGCTTTTATTTAAAGCGCTTTACAGACATTCACACATTCATACACACATTCATACACACATTCACACACCGACGGCGGAGTCAACCGACAGCCAGCTCGTCAGGAGCAATTAGGGTGAGGTGTCTTGCTACCTCCTGAGCTAAACCCCCCCATAGCGTTTCACAGCGACGACAGCTGCAGATATTCACGGGATTCTCCTCAGAGACGAGTAGCGTTATCGGTCCTTCATTTTATTTATTTATTATCCCCCACTCATCTCTCAAACATCACCATCAACAGGTCAAAGTACTAATACTACACTGTAGAAATACTCTGTTATAAGTCAAAGTCCTGCAAACTAAGTAAAAAACACCAGCGAAAAATCTGATGCAGAAAAATCTGAGTGAAAGATCGGATCTATAACTTTCATTTTCAGATACATTTAGTGAAGTATAAAGTACAACAGTTACCTCTGAGATGAAGTAGAAGTATAAAGTACAACAGTTACCTCTGAGATGAAGTATAAAGTTTGCATTCGTCTTATTGTTACTCGCTGTTCTGTCTCCATCATGTTGTCATGTGACCCGGCGTGGCAGCGAGCGAGGCGGCGGTGAGTGGCGAGGCGGCCGAGCTGGAGATGCCAACGGAGCGATACGTCCAGGACCTCCGGCGGGCACTCGCCGAGACGGAGGGCTCCGCCCCCTACAGCTTCACCCTGACGCCGTCTCCACCCGACCGCGGCGCCGCCGTCACGCTGGCGTACGAGAAGGTCCAGAAGGACATCTCGGTGAGTCGAGTCCTCCGTCTTCGTGTCGGGGTCACGGGGTCACAGTGAGAACGCGTGAAGACCGGTGTGGAAGAAAACTCTTCAGGTCCAATTCTGTGGCTGGTTCAAATGAGGTTTAATCACTGACAGTGGAGAAAAGAAATTCACAGTGTATCCATGAAGATCCAGTCTGTTGAATGGCCTGGCCGAGTTGGATTTATACAGAACATTCGAGAGAACAAAAGGGAAGGTGTCATGAGTGGACTTGCATTGAATCAACACATGTCTCTCTGCAGAGGAAGAGACATCTGTTGATATCTACAAGGTGTGACCGTTCTCGGGAGAGCTAGACGATGTCACTACAGGGGTCACTCATTGGGCCTTGATCAATGTATGAAAGACAAATATTACGGCGACAGTTCAGGAAGAGAGGAAAGATCAAATAGTCTTTTCATCAAGACTGCAATGGTTAAATTCAATAGAAACAGCTCAGCAGGACATTTGATGTTCCCGAGAGAAAGGAACATTATAAAAAAAAAATAAGAAATGTAAGGTAACACATTTTCTTCTACACCGGTTAGAGTAGAAATACACATCCTTGTGTACAAAAAACTGGTAAAAACAGAAGTACACATCCTTGTGGACAAAAGACTGGTAAAAGTAGAAGGACATTTCTACTGGCTGGTTTTGAATTAATCTTTAGTCATTAATAACATAATAATAATCAATAATTCCTCTCAAATGCAATAAAACTGAAGTAACAAGCCTGTTTATAGAAGAGTAGAATGTACAGATATGTGTTTTTACGGGAGTTTTACGGGAGTTTTACGGGAGTAAACGTATAAAGTTTGTTGATATGTTAATAATGTAACTTGTGTATTTTATATTACTCAGCAGTTCCTGTTCCTGTTGCCATGGTGATGGTGACGGAATGGAAATCTCCAATAAGAGAAATGAATCAATGCTTTTTAGAGTATTTCCAGAAGTGTGCTGCGATGTGTCACCGCTTTCTCTTCTCTACTTTTTCTCTTGAGTCATCTGCTGTTGTCACGGCGACCGGTGTGATCAGTTTATAATAACATTCATAAAGGAAATTTTGACTAAAACTAAAGATGAATCAAAACAAAACTCAAGTGCTCGTTTTTCACTGAAATGAAAACTGATTGTCATCATTCACTTGTTTTGTTTGCTGTCCAGACTTCGTTAAATACATCTGGACGTCCTTAAAAACAGATTTGTTGGAACGCCCAAGGACACAGGATCAGACTCCGTATGGAGAATTAAATGTTATAACATTTATATATATTATATAAACAATGTTATACTTTTTAACTCTCTGTGGAGGAGAATAGGTGGAGCTGCTCTCAGAGTAAGAAATGAAAGTGTCCAGCAGTTAATTGGTGTGAGTCAGGAACAGTAGCGTCTCCATGGCAACCTGGGAAACCTTGCCCACATCAACACGGTCCGGCCAACCCGCCGCCGCCAACATCAGGCTCCACGACTGATTTCAGCCGTCAGGTGACACGAGAGCTTAACGGCCGACGAGGGCGGCGGGTTTGCCAGGAGAAGTTATTTTAATTCTGGGCCTTTATTTACTTTACACTTCTGAGAAGTGGTGATGTCACCGCTGGCAGATATTAATATACGTAAATAACCCGACAAAGGCCAGAGGACGACGTGAGAAAGGAGACGGGAATGATTCTCAGCATATTTATAACCCCAATAGAAGATTTAAATCCAGCTCTGCAGGAACCCAGACATGACTCAGCATTTTTACACTCACTGTGTTTTGAAAGTTTTTTTTAGATGCCTGAAACAACGTTTGTGTTCAAAACAAGCTGAAGATATTTAAACACGCTTGCTCTGCTTTGTTGCTCTGCTATGTTGCTGTGCTACGTTGCTGTACTATGTTGCTAAGCTACGTTTTATGCTATGTTGTTACGCTACATTGCTAAGCTACGTTGTTACGCTACATTGTTACGCTATCTTGCAATGCTATGCTGCTATGCTATGTTGCTATGCTACATTGCTACGCTATGCTGCTATGCTACATTGCTATGCTACGTTGTTTTGCTATGCTGCTATGCTACATTGCTATGCTATGTTGTTAAGCTATGCTGCTATGCTATGGTGTTAAGCTATGCTACTATGCTATGTTGCTATGCTACATTGCTATGCTACGTTGTTTTGCTATGCTGCTATGCTACATTGCTATGCTACGTTGTTAAGCTATGCAGCTATGCTATGGTGTTAAGCTATGCTACTATGCTACGTTGCTATGCTACATTGATATGCTACGTTGCTAGGCTATGTTGTTACGGTGGTCGTCGCTCTTCTCCTGCTCATCTCAGTGTTTACCAGAAGGCATTGCTCCTCGCGTTGTGGTTACCAGGTCATTTAAATCAGTGTGTTTGACAGAGGTTCTTCCTCCTTCTCCTCCTCCTCTTCCTCCAGTTCAGGCTGGGCTCGGTTCTGCTGGAGGTCGTCCCCGAGCCGGTGGAGTCGGTGAGGCAGCTGCTGATCCACAGTCTGCAGAGAGGAACCTCGCTGGAGCAGCAGAACCAGCAACTGGACCAGGAGAACCGGAGACTGGCAGCAGAACAGCAACGCATCACTGCCGAGTAGCTCACATTATTCTTTATTATTCATGGTTTCAAAGCGGTTTGGCCTTTTATAAACATAATTCATAATTCAATTATTAATAAATGAAATGGTCTTTTTTAATTTGTCATTAGATTAGAGTCACTGTCTAGATATATAATATAGTATCTCAGATTCAAACCCATCGCTTCCTTCTGAAGACGTAAAAACACAAAAATATAGCTTCAAATTTATTTTTCTCAACAAATAGAAAATGGAAAGAGCACATTAACTCACAAACCACACACATGTGCACTAATGTTGGGTCTAATTACATTGTTTTAAAACTTTAACGTTGTGCCTTAATGGGTTTTACCCTGTATGTGAATACATTTATTATTATTATTATTATTGTTATTATTATTATTGTGTTTCATTGATTTCCTAAAACAGCTGCTCACTGTAGTTTTTATCCAACTAACAGGAAGAGATGGTGCATTTATTGGGGACTAATTTTTGCGGCGGATTAATCCATATTTGGAATAAGAGGAATAAACTGCATCTACTAAAATATATCAGCCGAACAGTGAAACACATTGAAATGATTTAAATGAGAGGTGTTTGAAGGTGATTCATGACATGTGGTCTGCCTCGACGCCGTCGTCCATCACTGATTAGCGGCGGAGGGATTATGTTGCGTTTGTGTATATTTGCTGGGCGTTTTTCTGATGGAGGAAGTGAGACCTGAAGAGGTTTGTGTTTCTTGTAGATTGAAGCGATACGCCGGTGGGAAGGAAGCCCTGGAGGCGGAGCTCTACTCTCGCTTCGTTCTGGTCCTGAACGAGAAGAAAGCCAAGATCCGCAGTATGCAGGAAGCCGTCACACACCTGCAGGAAGCCAGGTAGCCTCGAACCTGTAGGCACTCAGGCTCTTTATTTACAATTCATTTTACACGTGAACTCAGCTGCATTTATACGGGAAAACAACGTGAACTTGAACCCCAGTTTAGTAACATGTGCAGGCGGAGTCTACGAGGCGTATCGGGCCAAAAGTTCCTTCTCGTTAAGCAACACTTCAACTGCTTTTATCTCTCTTGTTTTTAAACCAAACTGCTTTCAATCAAGTCTGGATTAAACCGACACGAACTCACAAACACGTCGACTTAGTCGTCGATGTGATAAACCTTCATCTGACGCTTCGACTTCTTTCATCTCGCAGTTAAACCGAAGCTTCAAACACTTTCACACACAACCGCGGTTAACAGGGCTGGTACGGGTGCTGGAAATCCTGGAAAACACTTGAATGTTAGTGTGGTGTTTTCCAGGTTTGAGTGCTTGTATTTAGAATAAATGCATGAATGTGACTCTGGAGAAGGTTGAGGAACCCTGACTTCATGTTTTACTTCCAATGAGAAAATTGTGTCAACTGCACATTTTCAGCACACGTAAACGTTTTGGAGTTGCTCAACACGTTGCTCAACGAGTTGCTCAAGAGTCTTTGACGTCGGTTCCTGTTCTGATTCACCTCTCAAAGGTCACGTGATTGGAGTACATTATACAGCACAACATATAAACAGCATTTTCTTTTTCTTTAAATAAATAAAAATGAAAAAAATAATGTTTTGTGATATTGTTTTATGTTTTTGTATAACGTAAATGAATCTGTTTGTAGCTCCGAGGGACAGAAAAAGGAGGAATCTGTAAAACCGATGCAATCAGCAGATCAGGAGGACGACTATGGAGGAAGTACTGATGAGGATCCAGAGGAGGTCCAGTCCACCTCCCCGTCCCGAGGTAAGACCTCCTGGACTCCTGCTGCTGTTCTGGGTCCCGGTCTTTGCTTGTTGTATAACTTGTTGTTTCAGACCTTAAAAGGATCTTTCCAACATGTTTTTAAACACCACTTTTCCTCATTGAATCCCATGGAGACGCTGCAGCTCCACTGATGAAGCCTAAAGTGCTGCTAATCACTAACATCAACTTAAAATATAAACGCTCCCCCCAAAGTGCTGCACATGCTCCAGCACCGTGTCAGAAGAAATCCCTTAAATGGAGAACTTTTCCAGGAACGCTGGCACCTGAGTTAAACGGCCGCAACCTCGCCGTTTGGGTTTCTGGCTCTAATGGATCATCGACAGAAAGTAGGACCTGAAGGTCAAACATGAAGTCACAGTGGGAGAACAGGACTGGTGAAGGTGGTTCTGATGGGAAACACCTGCTGTGACATCACTGGAAGGGGGCGGGGCCAAGTACTAGACTGGTTGTTAGAAGTCTATGAGAAAATGGTCCTACTTCCCTCTTGATGTATTATCTCAGTAAACATTGTAAACATGAGTTTATGTTCTAAATCTCTAGTTTCAAGTCTTCTTCAATCCAGCATGATGTTCATTTAGTACATTATGGTCCATTTAGAGTCCACCAGACCAGAAAGCAGGGGATGCTTTAGGGGGCGGGGCTTACCTGCTGATTGACAGGTCACTACCACACTACCGACACATGAAGGAATCAAAGAAAGCAAATCAAAGAACGTTGAACTGGACTTCGTAACGTTGTTCTGCGATGTAACGTTGAGTTAACTTCCTCCGCTGGCTTTCAAATGAACGCGACGTAGAGAAGCTAGCGAATCTGTAATCACATTATTTGTTTCTTCTAATGAACAGTTAACAGTTCTTCTCATGAACAGTTAATTGGTCACAAGTTATCAGAAAAAAACAAATGTTTTTGTTTTTTTTAAACCTATTTGCACATTAAATGTGAAAAGTCAAATATGACACCTCCTGTGAGCTGTTGCCATGGCAGCCGAGCGTATTTGCACCGTCGCTGAGCTCTTTTTTGTTTTCGGTGCCCAGAAGAGCGAACGATGACATCACTAAGGAGTTATGTAACGCAGCAGAGTGCTCGGGGCCCCGAGAGCCGAAACCCCTTTAAACAACTTTGATGACCTCTGATGAGATTAATGATGCAGCGGGTCGACGGTTGGGCCGGAGGTGTGTGTTACACCGACATGTGTTACCGTCACTACTCACTCTACACTTCCAGGCTTTCACTTTTCATTTTCGGGGTCTTCCCCCTCGGAGGACTAGTGTTGTTCCTGTTGCCACGACAATGACTCAGAGGGCGGCGTGTTGGCCGACCAATAGGAGGAGGGGGGGACGGGTGGTTTCAGGTTGTTTTGTGTGTGGGGACTGATGATGCTGACGGATCCACAACTAAATATTAAAAATGGGAATCTATTAGTTGTATATTATAGTTATTCAATTTGTTTATTTATATATTTTTCTCATTCAAATTTTTATTGAAATCGAAATTTGAGTACATTATACTGCACATCATTTATACATCTTTTTCTTTTAAAAAAAAAATGTAAAATAAATAATTAAATGTATTTTTTAAGAACATTTTTTAGTAGATTTTACTGAATTATTTTTTGAGAAATGTTCTCTGATGAAACTGGACAGTTTTCTGTCCCGTCTCTGTCCATCATGCGTGACCTGTCTGTCTGCCTCTAACCCGTCTCATGTCCCCCTCAGGACGCTCTACTGCGAGCCCATTGGATGACAGCCTGAAGGACATCACAGACGTGGCCCCTTGTCGCAAGCGGCGCGTCCGGCACCTCGCGGCCCCGGAGCCGGCGGTGAAGAGGGCGCCTCCGCCGGCAAGCTCCTCCCAGACTAAGAGGTACGATGTGTGAGGAGGATTTTTACTTTACGCTGATCTGGGATCCGTTTCTGCAGCTCCACTTAGGCAGCGGGAGGTATAAGATCAGCTTCCTGGTTGCTAGGGAACAATGGAGCAAATTAAAATGACCTAAACACACTTAGACGTATCTGACATGTGATGCTGCGACCGAGCTCAGAAGAAGAGGAGGAAGCAGAAGAAAAAGGAGGTGGTGGCGGTGTGACCTTGTTCCCGTCGTCCTGGAGACGAGCCCCAGCTGAACGGCTTCAGGGCCTCGTCAGGTTTACGACGTTCCACCGCGGGAGAAACCTGAGCGGTGTTTATTAGAGAAAGCAGCTTTCTGAAGATCCTTCTGCTCGTTTTATCTCTGCGAGGGCGTAAACACGAGGCGGCGAGGCTTCAGGCCTTCAGCTGCTGACGAGCTGAAACACTTTATGGAGACTCCACTAATGAGAGCCAGGAAACACGCATGCCGTCGTCAACTAACCCTTTAAAGTGAGTACAACTTTAAAGGGTTAGTTCACCAAAAAAACGTATCGAATAAGTAAGAAGAATACGGTTCATGTGGAGAGTTTCTGAGACATCTGGACCAGGTCTCACTGGAACCAGGTCTCACTGGAACCAGGTCCAACCCCACTGTGTGAAAACCTAGAAACCAGCTGAGCTCCGGGAGAAAATGAAGCCAGTGGTTGAGTTATTGGTGAGTGGTATTATTCTCCTGGAGGTCTGAGGACACGAACACGAGGAGCCAAAGTTAGTCTGAGAAACAACAACAAGCTGTTTCTTTTCCCTCCTTGTGTCTGTATCAAAGTCAGACCGTCGATCCGCATCCAAAACCTCCTCACAACACCAGAGCTTTCATCCCCGTGTCTCCGGCTCTGCCAGCGTTCTCCCTGGATGTGCAAATGCATTTAGAAAATATCTCCAAAGACTCAATCTGAGGGGGTTTTTAGGCGGTGGGGGGGGTAAACAGCCCCCCGAATGCCAGCGACTGTAAACTGTGCCACATGCAGATGGCCGTGAGCGCTGCCATCCAACCCCAGCTGCTGTCAGTGGAGTCGGGAGCGGCGGCCCATTAGGGCGAGCGGCAGGCCGGCGAGCAGCTGTGGTTGGCTGGAGGTCGGGTCGCCGGCGCCTCCCTCGGAGCTGGCGGCGGCAGAACGGAGGTCTTTGTGTGAGGGGGCGGCTGTTAACGTGCTGGCAGACCGACACCCACACTATTGTTCTCCATCACCACTCAACCCGTTCACCCACCTCCTCCTCCCTGTTGTTCTGGGGGGGCGTTAAATAAAGGCCACATGAGCAGACGGCAGTTAAAGGGATTGCTCAACATCTTTGGGAAATACACTTATTTGTTGTGTGATTTGATTGTTGTGCTGGAGTCAGGCTGTTAGCTTAGCTTAGCTTAGCGTAATGACTGAGAACTGCTAGCTGCCAATCAGCTGCTCTGGATGTCCAGCTGTCACACGTAGCCTGCTTCCTGTTTCCCAACTAGTCATCAGCATCATTCAGTGTTTACATCCTCCGAAATCGTTCTCCTCCTCGATGCTCCTCGCCACTCGTTGTCATGGAGATGGGCGCAGGCCGATCAGAAATTAAGCCGAACTTTGTTCCCAGAAGGCTCGAGGTCGATCCTGTTTTTAAACGTCCGTGTCGTCAAAGTGGCATTTTGTTCCCATGAAAGGAAACGTGGAGACGAAGCCGGCGTTCACACGGAGGATCTGTGAACGATCAGCGTCGCTCCGAGCATCGGACATAATCACTGCAAGACACGAGGAGAGCTTCCTCCTCACATCCAATCAGCTGTTACAGTACCTGGAAAACATGTGGACGCAGTTTATGAACCGCTTCATGCTTCTGTCAGGGGACACAATGAAGGCCTGGAAAACCTTGTTTTCAAGGCTTGAAAAGTGCTTGGATTTAGACTAAAGTGCTTGAAATGTGTGTTCTATGTGATGACATCTATGATAGAACAGAGAAAAGAAGATCTCCATGTTTGAGGGACTGAAAACAGCATTTTCTGACATTTCTGCATGAAAAATGACTTTTGATGATGAACAGATGATGAAAATAGTTGGTGATTATATTTCTGTGGATCTGTTAGTGGAATTAGTTTTCCTTTCATTTGTGGTCCTTCTGTAAAAAGCTGTCTACAAACATCATGTTGGTTGTTTAGAGGACAATAACATCTCATTTAATGTGATGAACAAGTGACATAATAAGTAGACTGAATACTGACGATTGGATTGAAACACATATGGAGTTTACCACAGCTGGAAGGTGCTGGAAAAGCATGGAAATGCACCTTGCAGTGCTTGAGAAGTGCTTGAATGTGACTTTGGAGAAGGTTGAGGAGCCCTGAATGAAAGCTGTGGTCTGATGATGCATCGGACCGGTTTACAGGACGGACATAAACATGGTTTATTAGTATTTTATCAAGTTTCTCTTTTAAATGTGAAATACTGGAAGATTTTACCTGTAAAACCAAACAACGTTTGTTATATTAATTTATTTATTTATGTTTGGGCTTTACAGTCACACCAGCTCTACACAGAGACCACAGTCTGAGACCGGTCTGCATGAGACCAGAGTGAAATGAATTGGTTGTAATTTGTTGCACTGACACTTTTAAGAGACAGAACTTGAACTCTGTTTAGTTTCTCAAGCCACAAACGACCACATAATTGGTGTTCATGCTGCGGCTCTGGTCCACCACCAGACCGGATCCGTGTGGGGACCGGGACCATGTGGGGGGGGACCAGGACCAGGACTGGGTTCTGCTCCATGTGGGGGTGGGGGTCCGTGTGAGGGGGGATGCGCTGAGTGTCCTGATGCCTGAGCTTAACCACACCTCTCAGGGTTGAAGCCCCCTCCCCATGTGTTCAGGTCTCTGGTGGTCCTCTCTGGCAGCGTAGACCAGATCCCCCTCCTCAGTGAACACGTCTCCTGTTTCCTCCTAACCGGTTCCAGCAGCCCGGCACTCTTCCTCCACGTTGTAATGATTTAAAGGAGCTCCTCAGGGCCCGTCAGAGTCGGGGACCCCGTCCTCTCAGGTCCTGGTCTTCATGAAGCACTTCAGGACTTTGAGTCTGAGAAGCTTCTCTGGAAGGTCGGGCAGTAAAACGACGTTGTGATCTACTGACCTCATACGTTGGCTCTGAACCTCCGTACGCAGACGGAGAGAACATTCATAGAAATAGAGCCGAGTAGAACAGACACGGAGCTCAGAGGTCATGTGACCAGTACAAAGGAAAATGGTCACTGTGGCTAGTTGCTATGGTGAAGTACACTGATCTAATAAATTGATATAAAAGTATGAAGAAATAGATGTTTATGGCATTTTATCAGCATTGTTAATATTCAAATACACAAAATAAATGAGACTTCACAACGTTGTACGAGTTTCATCCATCTTTTCATTGGGTGTTCTGCGTCTTTGGGGCCGTGTGACGCCTTAAAAGCAACCCTGAGGGTGAACAACTGCTGGTTTCCCATAATCCCCTCTGTTCTCTGCTTCCCACCACGATCCTTCCTCTTTGTGTCCGACGTTTAGTTTCCTGACTCCTAAACATCACAAGGTGTTACATTCAAGGTAAGCAGAATATATGAGCTTCTACAGGGCGCACACACACACACACACACAGGTATAAAAGTGGCCCATGTGTTTCTAGTCTGGTTCCTTATGGGCCACATGATACACATCCCGTCTCAACAGGAAAACCCTGCTGTAAACCAGCCTCATTAGCCCACTGACCTGTGTGTGTGTGTGTGTGTGTGTGTGTGTGTGTGTGTGTGTGTGTGTGTTGCACAGGACCGACCCCCGTGCAGGATCCAGTAAGACGCCCCGTCAGTGCCCCGCAGCAGCCCCTTCAGAAGCTGAGGACCTGTTTGAGGACTTCTGACCCGGGTCCTGACCAGAGAGAACCCTGGGAGCCGTGTTGTGTTTTTATATGATCGCCGGGAAATGATTTATCAGGAACCGTTCCTGTAGAACACGATGAGTGACGTTCTTTAGTGTATTTGTTCTCCAGGTGGAACCCTTCTGGAGGAACATCCTAAAGTAACGCTACAACCACCTAAATCAAACCTAGAACCTCATTAAGGATCACTAGAACTGTCTAAAGATCCACAATGATCCCTAGAGACACCTAAAGGAACCCTTTAAACATTGAATCGCCAGAGGAGCCTTAAGGAATACTACAACCACCTAAATCCACCATAGAACCTCCTAAAGAACCACTGGAACCACTTGTAATAAACCCTAGAACTTCCTTAAGGAAACCTAGAACCTCCTAAAGAAGCCAGATACTGACCTCTAGAACCTCTAGTCTATGTTCAGGTCCTCTACTCACACATCCAGGTTTTTAACTTGTCACCTGTCTGAAGTTCTGCTGACTCATGATGCATTTTTAAAAAACGATAATAAGCTTCATGATCTGTTTTTACAAACTTGGAATTTTTTTTGTATTTGTACAAATAAACGTGAACATAATATTTTTTTCATGCAAATTACAAGCTTGTTTGTGTGTTTTTTTAAAAGTATTTTTATTTACTCTTAACTGTAATGGTTTGCTGGTTGTGAGTCATGTTCACGGCGGTTCTCGTCTGTTCAGAGGCAACGAGGAAGCGAATTGGGTTGTACGACCTGTCAATCAGCAGGTAAGCCCCGCCCCCTAAAGCATCCCCTGCTTTCTGGTCTGTTGGACTCTAAATGGACCATCATGTACTAAATGAACATCATGCTGGATTGAAGAAGACTTGGAAACTAAAGATTGAGACCATAAACTCATGTTTACAATGATTACTGAATTATACATCAAGAGAGAAGTAGGACCATTTTCTCATAGACTTCTATACAACCAGAGAGGAGTCGCCCCCTGGTGGCCAGCAGAGAGAAGTAGGACCATTTTCTCATAGACTTCTATACAACCAGAGAGGAGTCGCCCCCTGGTGGCCAGCAGAGAGAAGTAGGACCATTTTCTCATAGACTTCTATACAACCAGAGAGGAGTCGCCCCCTGGTGGCCAGCAGAGAGCTACATTGAACAGCTAGATGTCGTTCTCTTAGGTTTTCACACAAAACCGACAAACTGAGACTTTCTTGAGAAATAATCTTTTAAATCGACACACGTTCTTGTTTCTGTTCAAACTGGATCAAAACTGTATCTGCGTCATCATCATGATTGTCTGGAAACCAACGGAAGGAGCGAGTGCGTGAGTTACACTTATATTACATAATATCTCTGTGGTTTTATTCTGTTAACGCTTCTCTACTCTTCTTCCTCCAGTCTCACTTCCTCCATGTACCCCCTCTCCCCGCTCCCTCCCCGCTCTGGGCGGCCTGTTCTCGGGGGAGGTGTCGGGCCGCGGCCCCTCCTCCCTCCCGTCTGCGGATAATAGCGGGTGTAAAGTGGATTTGAACTTGCAGCTCAAGTGCTGAGAGAAGGACCACGACCAGGTCCAGGTCTGAGCCGCTGCTGTTTTGTTGGGGCAACATCCGGGGATTTCTCTGTGGAAAAGTTGGGTGATAAAACAAAAGCCAGCACCTGGATTTTCTCTTTATTTCATTTTGTGTTCTTCTACTTTCAAGGTAAGGAACTCAAATCTCTTGAAGACATTCCTGCACAGACTTAATCCTATCAGATATATAGGCTAGATTTCAGTAAAATGAATAAAACATGATCCACTTGCTCATTAGTGATCAGCTTGATCACCACAGCTGGTCTCAGATCTGCTCCAGTTCGTTGGAAGAAAGTAGAATTATGAACGCAGTAAAATCACATGTAACGGAATAAAAAGTACTGAAAGGAACTAAAATATGACGTCAGGATAAATGATATGTCTGCATGCAGGGATGGAAGAAAATCTGCAATTAAAACAATAATTTCAGTTCATTTTCAATCAAAAGTGACAATTAAATCTCCAGATTTACTTTTCTTTGAAATTATTTTATATTAAATGTAATATTTTTGGAAAGTTGGTTGAGATAAAAGAAAATATTTGTAGACACGTTGCACGTATGCACATATATTTCTATATCAAAGACATATGAAGGTTATAAAGCATTTAAATGCATTATTTCCAATAACTTGAGTAAAAGTATTAAACGTTAAATGTAAAGTATGAACTAAAAGTACTCATGCAGCAGATCTGTCTGCGTTTATTACATGAAGTATGGTAATATTGATTATTTCTGATTCTTTAGGGAGTTGTCTCACTTTATCACCTGGATGAAACCTGCAGGGTTTGTGACATCACAGCTCTGGAGCCAATCAGAATCCAGTATGACACAGTTGCATCACTAGTGTGATGTGGAAACAGTGAGACTGACGTAGGAGACATCTGGTGTCCATTAAACCTTCTAGAGTTTCAACGTTACCTCTTACTTATGCATTTATTTATATTCATGGTTCTTAAACATCTTTGCATCTTTAAGTAAAAGAACAGAAAAACAAATATTTATCAAAATGTACTCGAGTAAAAGTTATTATGAGTTGCTGTCAGAGTTAAAATGTCATATATTATAATATTATAATTACTGATGCATTATAAACCACTCTAATGAGATGTTGCTCATTTTATTCACTTCGTGAGAAAATCCTGTTTTATTAACCTGCAATGGAACTAAAAGCTTCATATTAATGCTGCAGCTGATGAATCTGCTCAGTTTCTAGATTGATTGATTGATTGATTGATTAGTTGTTTTGTTATTTGCATGTTCAAACTTCTTGTTTAGAACTCAAATGTATTTGTTTCATGTCATATAAGCTCGCAGGCTTGCAGCTCTCTGTGGAGCAGTAAACCTGTAGATACTGGAGTAGAAGTAAGTACTTGGTTATGTATTTGTAGATGTAGTGACATCACTTCCTCCTCCTCCTCAGGTCGTGTTGCGATGCTCGCCGTCATCCTCACGCAGCTGCTCTGTCTGCCGATGCTGGCGTCGGCTCGTCCTCCGCCAGGTGAGAAACCGTCCACGCCTCCTTCCTCTTTGAGGACTTTCTGTTTTCTCTCTGTCTCGTATTCTCGTTGTTTAAAGGACGTCGTCTCTATTTTACACATCCGTATCCACGGAAACACGTCTTTATGTAATTTAAAGCTGTTTACTGAAATAATTCATTAAAGAGAGAAGTAGGACCATTTTCTCATAGACTTCTATACAACCAGAGAGGACTCGCCCCCTGGTGGCCAGCAGAGGGAATGCAGCCGGTTTCTTCCAGTAAACATAGCTAAGGTTCCATCCAGGCTGCAAACAACAACAAACTAGAATAAAAACGAGACCTGTAAGAAGCAGGGGGCAACTTCTGGCTCAGAAAACTGAAGCCAAAGCTATTGTGCCTTACAGCTACATTCCCTGTGCTGGCCACCAGGGGGCTACTCCTCTCTGGTTGTATAGAAGTCTATGAGAAAATGGTCCTACTTCTCTCTGCTGGCCACCAGGGGGCGACTCCTCTCTGGTTGTGTAGAAGTCTCTGAGAAAATGGTCCTACTTCTCTCTGCTGGCCACCAGGGGGCGACTCCTCTCTGGTTGTGTAGAAGTCTCTGAGAAAATGGTCCTGCTTCTCTCGATGTAATATCTCCCCGCTTTTAGTTTTCAACACTCTTTTTTGTTTTGTTTGTGTGATTCTGAGTTCGGAGCTTCTGGGTAAATAAATTGAACATGACCATTGAGAGTCTGGTCTCTAGCTCCATCAGGATCCATGGAGATGCAGCAGAACCCCCCAGCAACCGGGTCTCTGGCGGGCTACGTGGTGCTGCCGTGTCACTTCTCCATCACCAGCTCGACACCCGGACCCGTCCTCCCGAGTCCCGGCGAGGAGCTGAGGATCAAGTGGACGAAGCTGCAGGAGGAGGGGGAGCAAGTGGTGCTGGTGGCCCAGGGGGGGGTGGTGAAGGTGGGGCAGGAGTATATAAGCAGGGTCTCGGTTCCTGGCCACCTGCTGGCACTCGGAAATGCCTCCCTGATGATGGCGCAGCTCCGGGCCAGCGACGCCGGGCTTTACCGCTGCGAGGTGATGCATGGCATGGAGGACAGCCAGGACAGCGTCCGCCTCAACGTCACGGGTGAGCGAAACAAACGCACACCGACGACGCCACCATGAACCGGGTCACCGTACACACCGTTTATTAAAGATATGCATCTTTATATCTTTTATCATCTTCCTGCTGGTTGTCTGTGTCTAACACAACTTAACGTCTACTTCTGGTTGACTCTCATGGCTCTCATCGCCTGATTTTCACATCATAAATCATGTTCAGTATAGTTAGAGACCAGCTGGAGAACATAGAGCGTTTAGCAGCTAAAGACAGATATTTCTGTCGGTGAGTCGGTGGATACCAAATATGGAGCTAAAAAGAGACATAATATAATAAATAATATATCGCAGGTTTAAAGTTGAATGAAATAATATGTAACTCAAACTTCAGCTAACAATAACAAAGCACAGCTTTTTCCCAATTCCCTACATTTTGTACATATTTTATTCTATATATAAACAAGTAGCTTGGTTCCGCTAACACGGGATGTTTGCCGTTGCTATGACAGCAAGTGAAAACTACCGCTAGCATCTTAGCCCAACCGCCCCTAATCAATAAACACCCATAAGGTGACAGTTTGTCCTCAAATAAATAAAAATCCGTCACCTTCTTGTTTTGCCTTCATCGTCGTCGTCCTGGTGACAGTCCACCCGAACTTTAGAAACAGCTTGGTGTAACAGTCGTTTTTATATTCAGATCTCAGATCTGTGGGGTTCATCTGTGAGGACACCGACCCTCGTCGCCTCACAGATGAACAGATTCCACATTAATGGTGAACGGGACTCTTTGTGGAGCAGCTCGGCACAAAGACGCTGCTATGAATGAACACAACTCTCCATTTAACTACTCCGGTCTCATTCAGGATCATTTAGGATCATAATAGTCCTCCGTCCAGCTGCAGATAAACGACCTAATGACCCGCCATCAGGACATCTAGTCCGAGGACCACGTCAGACCGGCTCCTGTTTCTCCAGACCATCATGGCTGGAGGCTGGAGTTACCCGGTTTCTTTAGTGTCCTGATGTCAACAGGAGGGTTAGTGTCAAGTCTGGGGGGGCAGGTGGGACCGGGGGGGTAGGGGGGGATGTACTTTGGGGATCTACTTTTGATGTAGGTGGTGAGGACAGGAAGAAGGTAACGAGGACAGGAAGTAGGTGACAAGGACAGGAAGTAGGTGACGAGGACAGGAAGTAGGTGGCGAGGACAGGAAGTAGGTGGCGAGGACAGGAAGAAGGTAACGAGGACAGGAAGTAGGTGACGAGGACAGGAAGTAGGTGCCGAGGACAGGAAGTAGGTGGTGAGGACAGGAAGTAGTGTTGTAGTATTTAGATGCAGACAGACCCGGTTCCTGATCCCGACCCCGGTCCGTGTCCCCAGGTGTCGTCTTCCACTACAGAGCCAGCAGCAGCCGCTACACGCTGGACTTCCCTGCCGCCGTGGAGGCCTGCGCCGCTGCAGGTGCCGCCATCGCCACACCCGACCAGCTGACGGCAGCGTTCGAGGACGGCCTGGACCAGTGTGATGCCGGCTGGCTCGCCGACCAGACGGTCCGGTGGGTAGAGCGGCCGGTCTTATTTCCTAGCAACGACTTGCGTCACTAAGCTCTGTGCTGTGCTCCTGTGTTCAGGTATCCAATCACGGAGCCGCGTCCCGGCTGTGCCGGTAACCTGATGAGCCGACCAGGCGTGAGGACATACGGCGTCCGCGACCCCGCCGAGGAATACGACGTGTACTGCTACGTGGACAAGTTACACGGTAGTACAAGTACACGTAAATACAAGCTCATGTCAGCTTGTCTGAGAAAAGTAATGTCACCGGAAGGTAACAACACCGATGATGATGTCACATGACTGGAATTAGCAAGCTAGCTAGTTAACTAGCGGACAGCTGGCTAGTTAGATAGCTCGCTAATTCCACCACTCCTTAATGCTATACTGGTTGCTCTAGAGAGCTAGCCAAGCGACCAGCTAACTAACTAGCTACTTAACTAACAAGCTACTTGATAACTATCTAACTAGCTACATAGCCAACTAGCTTCTTAGCTAATTAGCTACTTGCTAACCAGTGACCAGCTCCTTGATAGCTAGCTAACTAGCTACATAGCCAAGTAGCTACTTAGCTAACAAGTAGTTGATAGCTTTCTAACTAGCTACATAGCCAACTAGCTTCTTAGCTAATTAGCTACTTGCTAGCCAGCCAACTAGCTTCTTAGCTAGCGAGCTACTTAGCTAAGGAGCTACTTGCTTACCAGCCAGTCTACTTGTTTCTATACTCTGGACTCATGAATGTGAAATATATTAATATTGATGATGAAATACTCGTTCTGAACCATTTCTTGACTCCGTGTCTCTCCGGTTTCAGGCGACGTCTTCGTTCCTCCGTCCGTCGATGCTAAGCTAACGCTGCAACAGGCCAGAGACGTATGTGAGCAGCACGACGCCGTCCTGGCGTCTCCCGGTCAGCTGTTCGCCGCCTGGAGGGCGGGGCTTAACCGCTGCGACTACGGCTGGCTGTCGGACGGCAGCGTCCGCTACCCCGTCACCGTCCCCAAGCCTCAGTGTGGAGGAGGCCTGCTTGGGGTCCGCACCCTCTACCAGTACGAGAACCAGACCGGGTACCCAGATCCCACCGACAGACACGGACTCTTCTGCTTCAAGGGTGAGAACACAACACACGGCAAGACGATGGCGCTGATCTGGGCTCAGCAGGACGTTAATATGAGTAGGTGGGGAGGACAGGAAGTAGGTGGTGAAGACAGGAAGTAGGTGGTCAAGACAGGAAGTAGGTGGGGAGGACAGGAAGTAGGTGGTAAAGACAGGAAGTAGGTGGGGAGGACAGGAAGTAGGTGGTAAAGACAGGAAGTAGGTGGTGAGGACAGGAAGTAGGTGGGGAGGACAGGAAGTAGGTGGTGAGGACAGGAAGTAGGTGGGAAGGACAAGAAGTAGGTGGTGGTGAGGACACATTGACTATGGTGTTTCCTGAGAACTCAGGACTCTGTTGGACTCAGCAGGACTCTGCAGGACTTTGCAGGACTCTGTTGGACCAACAACCAGGCGTTTACTGCTGCAACATCATGAAGCCTCTAACTGATCTGGACGCAGTGAGGAAACATGCATGAGTGATGAGGTCGGCTGAGAATCCTCCATACAGGTCTCCCCCTCTGCCCGTCTCACTGCTCCACCCGTCTCACTGCTCCATGTAATCGGCGAGGTGTGCTGCAGCCGTTAACTCAAGCAGAGAGCAGCAGAAACCCCCACCCGCCTGTTTACGGTGGCCTTTATGAGGGGAAAACCCGACTCACACTCCACACGGATCCAACAGAAAGGGGGTCAGGTCCCTAATGCTTCACAGCTGGACACCGCCCAAACACGGGGAGGGGGGGGGGGGGGGGGAGCATCTCCCACATGTAACATCGTCATTAAACACTGGAACCCTGTAAAACAGAGTCTGGATCAGCAGAGAGACCCGCCACGCCCTCCAGCTGTGATGTCATCGCCAACAGACGTCAAAGCCACTTTCTGAGACGTTGAGCTGACGTACAGGAGAGTGACAGCGGGGGCATATGACATCACACCTGGGCCAACCCAGTCTGGGTCTGGCAGGACCACGTACTTCATAAAATCAGAATTTATTGATTTTCTAGTTAATACAATACCAGGTTACGTCCTGCATTCTCAGACTTTCTGTGGTAAAAGTAATGTCAGTTAACAACTTGAAGTATCCACCTGTTGCATTATGGGTAGAGCAACATTGCAGTTCTTTTACGACATCGCCTTTGAACTACATCAGTCATAACTTTCTCTTCATTTAGTCTGTTTATAATTTCATCATCACCGTTAAAAAAAGCTTGTGAAAGACTGAAGTCTTAAGTTTCCCAGAGTGGCAGTGAACGCCACACCGGCGAGCCAAAACCCACATCGTTGATCTATCACATTAAAAATAAAGACCGGCGGCCCAGAGAGGCAGAGAACCGGCTCCACGCTGACGTAGCGGCGTCTGGGTCGCGTCCAGTCAGGCTCACGTCACTCAGACCCGACACCGAATGTTTACGGAGCCAATCAGCGCAGTCGTGACTCATTACAACAAGAAAAGTCGGAGAATCTGGAAAATGCTAACGGCAGCTGTCGAACCGTCGTCAGGACTATAAAAGGAGTCAGCCGCAGAAATGTACCGGTCTGAGGGCTCTAACAGGGGCCTGGATGGGACCAGAGGAACCTCTATAGGAGGCCTGGATGGGACCAGAGGAACCTCTAACAGGGGTCTGGATGGGGACCAGAGGAACCTCTATAGGAGGCCTGGATGGGACCAGAGGAACCTCTAACAGGGGTCTGGATGGGACCAGAGGAACCTCTATAGGAGGCCTGGATGGGACCAGAGGAACCGCTATAGGAGGCCTGGATGGGACCAGAGGAACCTCTAACAGGGGTCTGGATGGGACCAGAGGAACCTCTATAGGAGGCCTGGATGGGACCAGAGGAACCTCTATTGGAGGCCTGGATGGGGACCAGAGGAACCTCTATAGGAGGCCTGGATGGGACCAGAGGAACCTCTAACAGGGGTCTGGATGGGACCAGAGGAACCTCTATAGGAGGCCTGGATGGGACCAGAGGAACCTCTATAGGAGGCCTGGATGGGACCAGAGGAACCTCTATAGGAGGCCTGGATGGGACCAGAGGAACCTCTATAGGAGGCCTGGATGGGGACCAGAGGAACCTGAGTTCTAGGGAAACACTGAATGAATCCAGGAGCTTTCTCTCCCTAAAGCCTGAACTTCTTCTATAAATTATTGACAATCCTGAACAGGCTTTTGTTGAGAAGGAAGGAGGACCGTAAACACACACACACACACACACACACACACACACACACACACACACACACACACACGCTGCTCTTTGTGCTGACTTCATGTAGTCGGTGTGTCGGAGAAAACATGATGTTTTAATAAACGCCACGTCGGTAGGTGGGGTTCCTCTCTCTCTCTCTCTCTCTCTCTCTCTCTCTCTCTCTCTTCTCTCTCTCTCTCTCTCTCTCTCTCTCTCTCTCTCTTCAGTGTTATGTACTTTTAGAGCTGTTTTATTGGGTCTTTGAGTACTGTCCTTCAGAGGGAAATTTAGTTTTTTTGGCATAAAAACATATTTATAAACTACAAATTAAAACCAAATTTACAGAAAATCATCAAAAGAAAAAAAGAATATGAATGATGTTTCAATCAGAGGAGTCAGAAGTACAGACGTTCTGTACTCAAGTAGGAGTACGCGTACAGTACTCTGGTAAAAGTAGAAGTACTGATTTGAAGGACTGAAGTACTGAAATGTTGTCAGAGTATAAAGTTAAAGTAAAACATTCTCAGATAAATAAATAAGCAAGTAAAGTTCATCATCGTTTTCTCTTCTGTGTCTCCTTCTCTCGCAGCTAAACTCCCGGAGCCGACGACCCCGAGTCCACCGACGACCCCGAGTCCACCAACGACCCCGAGTCCACCGACGACCCCCAAACCTGGCGGTCCTGCAACCCCTCCACCCGGACTGGACTCAGACATTGAAAGAGCTGAAATCAAGACTCCAGCTCCCCACACGGCCTCCCTGGACCGCCTCACCTCCCCTCACACCGCCGGCCCCGCCTCTATTGACCCCGCCTCCGTAGGCCCTGCCTCCATCGACCCCACCTCCGTCACCGCCGACTACGACGTCATAGAGTTTGACCCACGTAGAGGGGAGTGGGTGCCGGTCCCAGCGGACTCTCTGCTCCCCTTGCAGATCCCCCTGTTACCCACCGCCCACCCGCAGCCCGCCCGCCTGGACATCTCCCAAGGGGGGGCGGGGTCAGGGCGGGGCGCCAGCAGCGGGGAGGGGGGCAGCAGCGGCGAAGGCTCGAGTGGAGCCGAGGCAGCAGCGGTGGTGGTGACCCCGACACCGGCGTGGGCGGAGATCACGGCGAGGCCAAGTTGGCTTCTGGAAACCACCACAGGGTCTGAGCTGGGGGTGAAAACACAGAGACCATCACAGGGTCTGGAGACCACCACAGGGTCTGAGCTGGGGGTGAAAACACAGAGACCATCACAGGGTCTGGAGACCACCACAGGGTCTGAGCTGGGGGTGAAAACACAGAGACCATCACAGGGTCTAGAGACCGGACCTGGGATGGAAACCATTTGGCGGCTTCCAGAGCTGGTGGTTCCAGTAATCCTCACCCCAGACCCGGGTCTGCAAGCCGGGACCCGAGACGCGGGGCAGCAACCGGCTCTTGTTTTCAAAGAGGAGGTGGACCCAGGAATGACCTCAACCTTTGAGCTGGACGTGTCACTGGTCGTCCCCGGCGACGGGGAGACTTCAGCCAAACCGCCGTTCCATGTGATCATTGTCGACCTGCACGACCAGAACCGGTCCGGTGAGTAGGGGGACTGTAGAGGGGACCGGGTTTATCCCAGTCTGGGTCCGTGGGACTGGGTTTATCCCAGCCTGGGTATCAGGAAGAGTATCTGTAAATAGCTGGAACCAGGAAGCGGCTGGTCTGGATGCTGGTCTGCATGCTGGTCTGCATGCTGGTCTGGATGCTGGTCTGCATGTTGGTCTGGATGCTGGTCTGCATGCTGGTCTGCATGCTGGTCTGGATGCTGGTCTGCATGTTGGTCTGGATGCTGGTCTGCATGCTGGTGTGGATGCTGGTCTGCATGCTGGTCTGGATGCTGGTCTACAGTCCCCCAGAGTGTGATTACTGCAGAAATATGGAACCTGGTGTTTCACACCAATCTTCCGTGTGACGTCTCCGACCTCGACTGAACCATGTTTATGTGATATATTACCCACAAGCCCCCTTGGTTGTCGTCTACGTAGCACACACACACACACACACACACTCGCTGTTTGCCAGATGTGGAAACTTCTGCAGTCAGGCTTCTCCGCTGGCTCGTTTGGTAGCGTAGCATCTTGTAAACACATCAGCGTCTCGGTGGGAGAGTCCGCCTCATGTCGGGTAAATCCCCAAAGAAGGATCTTCTTCTTCTGTGGGTTTAGTCCCGATGACGCGGTCCGGGTGAGGGTTTAGTCCCGAGTCCCGGTCCAGGTCTGGGCATGGGACCTTAACTGTCTTTTTACTGGGGCCTGGACGTAACTAACGAGGGGCCCTGGAGCTCAGTTTTAATGAAAAGTGCATCAAGTTCCAAGTCGTTGGTTAACTAGATAACTGACCTCAGGTCTGTGTTTACGTCTTTACCCTCGGCTGCCATCGTACAGCCTCCACATGTACAATAAAGTCCTCACCAAGACACAAACGTGCATTGTTTGAGTCCCCCCCCCCCTCGCTCTGAATGGTAGCATCCAGATCTGCTTCCTGTTAATAAACACCAGAAATGAGCAGATGTTTTTAGGGTCCATATTCATTCATCTTTAAAACCCAAACTAAAAGTTTGCAGATGTGAAAGTTGGATTCTTTGCCACTTTTCCATATTTATATCCACTTACATCCCCCACTATTCTGTCAGTTGTTCCCAGTCTGTGGTGTTTACTGCAAGATTTCTGTGTTGTGTTCAAGCGTTATGTCCTTAATTGGATGTTTATTCAATAAAATCCTAATTTTGCTCTTTAACGTTTACATGTAGCAGTTTGGGTTGAGTTTACAGCTGCAACTAAGGATTATTTTAGTTTGTTTAATCTGCATTTAATGGATTAATAATTCAATCTCTGAAATATCAAATAATAATTTATATTTTATATTATATATAAAATATGATTATTTATTAACTAGCTAATTTACAGCACACTGGATGGGGATAAATCATTTATTTTTCTTAATTTCGTTTCTTGTTTTGTTTTTTAACACCAAGTTCCACCTTCGTACATGTCGATGGAAACATTATTTTCAGTTAATACTTATTTTGTACTAATGAACGTTTCCACATAAAACATTTTTTTATAAAATATAAAAAAAGATGATGTTTACCAGATGAACTAACAAACGTTGTCATTTGCGTTGCTTGATTGTCTGCTTCCCGGTCTCCAGTGGATCACATCCTGGACCTCCTGAACCGGCCCGGCGGCGGCGGCTCCCAGCGTCTCTTCCCTCAGATCACCGACCTCTCTCAGGGCAGCGGCGACGCCGCAGAGTCGACCCTTGACCTGCCGCCGGCCGTCAGCTTCTTCAACGGAAAGCATCAGGTAGAAACGCTGATGTCAGAGCCTTCATCACCTTTAACCTTCCTGGTCACGTTGTGATGGAGCTCTTTCCTCTTTCTGCTCCATCAGGTGACGTTTGAGCCGGAGCTGCCGGAGGAAGTCAGAGGAGACCAGTTTGAGACGGCTACACCTGTTCAGGTGGAGGAGGAGGAGGTGGAGGAAGAGGAGGAGAGCACCACTCCCTTTGATTATAGTGCCATAGAAATCCACACGCAGGGGCCACATATGGAGGAAGGGTGGTGGACCTGGTGGTGGACTACGAAGGAGAGATCTACAGAGGGGCCTGGTATGGAGGAGAGGTCTACGCAGGGGCCAAGTATGGAGGAGAGGTCTACAGAGGGGCCACGTATGGAGGAGAGGTCCACGCAGGGGCCACGTATGGAGGAGAGGTCTACAGAGGGGCCACGTATGGATGAGAGGTCTACAGAGGGGCCACGTATGGAGGGGAGGTCTACACAGGGGCCACATATGGAGGAGAGGTCTACAGAGGCGCCACGTCTGGAGGAGACTCTTACAGACAAACCTTGGTCTGATGTCCTTCCTGTCTCAAACGACGTCACATCTGGAGAACCAGGTGATCAGACAGCAGCGAGGACCAGGACCCTGTCTACACACCCCGTCTCATCTCCAGCACCCAGCGGGCCACCAGGCCCCGCCCCCCCCAGTGTCCCCCAGGGCGTCTCCGCCTACGAGGACATGGAGGGCTCTGCCAGCCGCGGCGCCAACGGCAAGGCCACATCCTCCCAGGAGGGCTCAGCAGACGACGCCCAGCCCACGCCGGCGGCAGGCGGCCCGGCCGCCGACATGACCGACGAGACGGAGCTCGGCGGGACGGAGCTTCCTACTTTAACCCCAGATATGCGATCTCAGCAAACCACCACTCAGACCCGGACTGAAGACCCCGAAGGGTCTGCCTCTGGAGAAGATGATGCATCGGGACAAGAAGCTTCAGGACAAGAACCACCGGAGACGCCCGGCTTCACCGGCACGCCGCCGTCCGGTTACTCTACCGTCACCGCCGTCACCGCCCGTGTTCCTGTAGTTGTACCTGCTGTCGACACGGCAACAGAGGCAGGGTCCGGTGCAGAGCAGCTGTCCGGAGAGGGGGAGGTGTCTGGGGATCAGGGTGGTCTGGTTGACCCCCCCAGAGAGGTCACCGTTCCTGTTTTACCAGATGTGGCAGCTGTGACTCTCGGTGATGAAACCAGCTCAGAACCAAGCTCAACAAAGACCTCCACAGTCCCCTCCCCTGCTGCCACCACCGAGTCCACCACCAAGTCCACCACCGAGTCCGCAAAGTCCACCACCGAGTCCACCACCGAGTCTACCACCAAGTCTGCCAAGTCCACCGCTGAGTCCCCCACCAGGACCACCACCACTAAATCCAGCAAGTCCATCATCAAGTCTACCACCGAGTCCACCACCGAGTCCACCACCAAGTCCACCACCGAGTCCGCAAAGTCCACCACCGAGTCCACCACCGAGTCTACCACCAAGTCTGCCAAGTCCACCGCTGAGTCCCCCACCAGGACCACCACCACTAAATCCAGCAAGTCCATCATCAAGTCTACCACCGAGTCCACCACCGAGTCCACCACCGAGTCCACCACCGAGTCCACCACTGAGTCCACCACGCAGTACGCGAGCCAGCCCGGACTTACCACTACTTCTCCCTTGTACACTTTTGACCACGAGTCCCGCTCCGTCCCCCAGTGGGCTCTGATCCCAGACCCCTCTGCCACCGGTCTGGCGGATGAGGACTTTGTGGACTACGACAAAGAGGTGGTCCCTCCTCTGGTGGAGTCGCTCCCTGAAGAGATCCTGACCACGGATCAGCCGGACAGCACCACGTACTCTGTGGAGGCCAGCACCGTGGACGTCAGAGGTACCCACGACCTACTGGTCCGGCCTTGGCTCCGAACCAGATACTATCATGATATGATATCACAATACGATATGTTCACGATACGATATGTTCACGATACGATATCACAATACAATATGTTCACGATACGATATGATCACGATGCGATATTACAATACGATACGTGTGTATGTGTGTGTAGATCTGCTGCCGTGTTCGACCAGTGTGTGTCTGAACGGAGGATCCTGCTACACAAAACACACACAACACGTCTGCGTCTGCGCACCTGGATTCACCGGGGAGTACTGTGAGACAGGTAGGAGCCACAGACGGGTCGGGACTACCGGACCAGCGACGCCTAGTAACACATAATAATACTAATATTAATACTACTAGTACTAATAATGTGTGTGTGCAGATGTGGACGAGTGCCGGTCCAACCCGTGTCTGAACGGAGCCACCTGTCTGGACGGAGTCAACACCTTCACCTGCCTCTGTCTGCCCAGTTACTCAGGGGAGCTGTGTGAGACAGGTGAGCCCCACACACACACACACACATATATATAAATATATAGTCCTCACACACGTCCTCAAGCGTCTCAGAAGTCCTCAAACACGTCCTCAAACACGTCCTCAAACACATCCTCAGACGTCCTCAGCTCTCTGCCAGTGGAAACATGCAGATAATTGCTGTGTGATTATTCAGCCAGAGAACTTTTGCAGCTGTGAGCTGAATGTCAGCTTCTCCGTCGTCGTGGAAACGGAGCTGCATTGGGGTCTGAGGTCTGTGTGTTCAGGCTTCCAGGAAGGACTGTCATCACCTCACCTGACCCTCCAGTTGGACTCGTGACCCTCCAGGTGGACTCGTGACCCTCCAGGTGGACTCGTTAGCCTCCAGGTGGACTCGTGACCCTCCAGGTGGAGGAAATCCCCCCCGAAGCCTTGACAGCAACTTTCCTTCAGAGCTTCATGAGCAGTTGATACAAAACACTCTTTGTCTACTGACGAAGAACAGAGCTGATTATACGGCTGTGTGTGTGTGTGTGTGTGTGTGTGTGTGTGTGTGTGTGTGTGTGTGTGTGTGTGTGTGTGTGTGTGTGTGTGAGAGTGTGAGACTTGTGAAGGTTAATGAAGTCTAACTGACGGAGCTCATATTTATTACATTTATTATAAAGACTCAACTGTGTTTCTCTGTTACTTTCTACTTAGTACTTTCTAATTATAGTAGTATATTTTATTATTGTAGTATATTTTTTTTAAGTAATATTTTTTATTGTTGTAGTATATTTTATTTTTGTATTATATTTAATTATAGTCGTTTATTTTATTATTGTAGGATATATTTTATTGTTGTAAGTACATAAATGCAGACTTTTACTGCTAACAGAGTATTTGTACTTATTCTGTACTATTAATTTATTATTAACTGTTATAACAAGTTTATTATTAACCACAATGCATCTGTGCTCCTGCAGACACGGAGGTTTGTGGCTTCGGGTGGCAGAAGTTTCAGTCTCACTGCTACAAGTACTTCACCCGCCGCCGCACCTGGGACGCCGCCGAGCGGGAGTGTCGGCTGCATGGCGCCCACCTGACCAGCATCCTGACGCAGGAGGAGCAGACCTTCGTCAACCGTGAGTCCACGTGATGACGTGATGGCGACCATGATGACATTCATGTTCCCCAGAGGATGAATCCATCTGACATCTACTGTAGCGCAACCATGAGGTTTTATATTCAGGCTTTTGGGTGAAATATCTCTTAAATAACTATCAGATGATTGTGATTCACATTCATGTTCCCCAGAGGATGAACCTGACCTTTACTGTGTGTACAGTCTGGAGGCTCATCAGACAGGCCTCTGGTTGAGTTGCTCTTTAAAGTCTCGTGTTCGTGCCGTCTGTCGATGAAAGGAACGACGATCTTTAACTTTGCCTGTAAAATGTTTTGCTGCTGTTTTTATTGGCTGTGAGAAAACAGCTGTTTGGACGGCGGCCAATCGTCTCCTCGCTCTGATCCTCTGACGAGTGTCGGGGAGAGAAAACAAAGTTCACGATCATGAGCAACGCCGAGCAGCATGTAGACAGTCTCTGGGTTTACTGGAGAGTTGAACAGGACCTGGTCTCGTGAGTCCTGGTCTCGGCCTGTGAGCCGTCAGACTCCTCCCCCTCGCCGTTCTCCTCTGTAACCCGGTCCTCTGGACTCTGTGTTTCAGGTCTGGGCAGCGACTACCAGTGGCTCGGCCTCAACGACAAGATGTTCGAGAGAGACTTCAGGTGGACCGACGGCAAGCCGATGGTAAGACAGTTTACCTGATGAGCCAGCATTTAATTTGTCATTATTATTATTATTATTATTATTATTATTATTATTATTATTATTATTATTATTATTATCATCATCATTTGAGTAAACATTGTAAACATGAGTTTATGGTCTCAGTCTCTAGTTTCAAGTCTTCTTCAATCCAGCATGATGTTCATTTAGTATATTATGGTCCATTTAGAGTCCACCAGACCAGAAAGCAGGGGATGCTTTAGGGGGCAGGGCTTATCTGCTGATTGACAGGTCGCTACCATGCTACCAATGCTAGCTTAGATGACTTTAACACTTAGCTGTTGAACCTTGATCATGAAGCTAACTTTGTTAGCAGCTTCAACACCAGAATCTACATGGATCCAGATCCACTCGTCGCTCCTCCACAGTCTAAATATGGTCACTTCCTTTACTGGTTGCAAAAAATCCAAGATGGCGATGGCTAAAATGCTGAACTGGAGGCTTCAAAACGGTAGACCACAAACCAACGGGCGGCGTCACCATGACAACGCCCACTAATGACACTCCCATCAGCCTCAGCTGGACTTTGTTTAGTGCTGATTAGCTGGACAGTTGAATCATACAAACAGAAAATGTAAATGTTCCTTTATAAAGAAGTAGACACAAAAACATCAGTGTTTAAACATTGTTCAAGGTGCAAACGTCGTTTGTTTAAAAGCATAAAACTAATATTTTAGTTTCACACATTGTTTTACAGATCAAACAGTTATAAACTAATCTAATAGGTGTGTGAGGAACAGAGCAAAAGAAAACTCAACTAAAACCCCTGGACTGAGTTTCTCTGTCATGACGACACATTCTTGCTGCTCAGCTGTCGAGGCACGTGAGCTGGATCCTGAACCCTGAAACCTGATCCTGGTGGGACTCGTGTTGTAATGTGTTGTCATTCCCAACAAGAGGCACACCCGAATTGGGGGGAGTCACCTGACTCCAGATCAGCTCAGAGCAAATAGCCAATGTAGTAGCAGGGTTACGCCACTAGAGGGTGGTGACTGTGCATTATTATAACATGTTCAAACACCAGGCAGTCTGGTGTAATGTGACTTGGAGGAGGCGTCGTCACGGAGACGCTACATCCACACGTGTAGATTCTCCTCTCACAGCAGTGAACGTGTGTTTGTGACAGCAATACGACCACTGGAGGCCGAACCAGCCAGACAGCTTCTTCCAGTCGGGCGAGGACTGTGTGGTGATGATCTGGCACGAGGGAGGACAGTGGAACGACGTGCCCTGCAACTATCACCTGACCTTCACCTGCAAGAAGGGGACAGGTAGGACACACAGGAGGACATACTAGTACACAGGAGGACACAGGAGGACATACTAGTACACAGGAGGACATACTAGTACACACAGGAGGACACAGGAGGACATACTAGTACACACAGGAGGACATACTAGTACACACAGGAGGACATGCTAGTACACACAGGAGGACATACTAGTACACACAGGAGGACACAGGAGGACATACTAGTACACAGGAGGACATACTAGTACACACAGGAGGACACAGGAGGACACAGGAGTACACACAGGAGTACACACCAGTACACACAGGAGGACACAGGAGGACACACCAGTACACACCAGTACACACCCCAAGGAACCTGGAGTTGCATTGTGGGAATTGTAGGATCCGGTGTTTTTGGAGTTTTACTTACTAAAATTCAGGATCTGCTGCTTTTATGTATTAACTTAACATTGCTGCATCTTTTTGTTTAGATTCGTTTTTACTGTTTCATTTATTGTGATATTTTGTGTTTTAGATTGTAGCTTTTGTTTTGTTTGTCAACTCAACTGTTTTTGACGTTGTCCTGCTGTCTGTCGGTTGTCTCCCACCAGTCTCATGTGGGCAGCCCCCCGTGGTGAAGGACACCCGGGTGTTCGGGGCCTTGAAGCCTCGCTACGAGATCAACACGCTGCTCCGCTATCACTGTAAGCCGGGCTTCATCCAGAGACACGCCCCCACCATACGCTGCCGGCCCAACGGCCAATGGGACGAGCCCAAAGTCACCTGCACGAGCCGTGAGTGTTCGATTCCCCAATCACAAGGCCGCACCATGTTTTCATTTTCACTTTTAACAATCTTTTTTCCCGTCCGTCTTCTCAGCCGCCACCTTCCACAAGTCGATGAGTGTGCGCCGCCGCAACGACCACAGCAGCGAGTCACGACGGCAGCACTACAACCACCACGTCCAGCACCCCAACACCCATCAGAAACCCAACCAGGATCAGAACCAGGACCGGGACCAGAACCAGGAGCAGCAGCAGAGTTTCAGCTTCTTCCAGGACGTCTGGAAGCCGTCCCAGAGGGAGAAGAGGCAGCAAACGCCCCACGAGGACCAGATGAGGCACTGATCTGGGTTTGTGGGTCCGTGGATCCGCCACGAGACCAGCGGGTCGGCTCCGTTGGTCTCTCTCTCTCTAAAAGGACAAGCAACGTGGTTTCACCGGGACGTCGTCCCCAAAAACACTCCAGGATCTGAACCGCATCACTAGTGAGCCGTTAGTTCGTAGATTAAATCCAATCACAACGCTCCAAACGGAGCCGCAGGAACCAGTCCTAAAAAACCAGGGCATGAGTCAACAGTTTTACACCGCCTGTTCTCTCATCTCTGAGTCGGCGTTTTCTTATGAATGTGTTCTTGGTTTGACGCTACACACACTCAAGAGTTTTGACCGTCTTGATCATAGAAATAAGTAGAAATAGCAGGACGGTCAAAGTGGCCTAGTAGCGGTCAGCTGGCGAGTTAGCTAGCTTGCAGTGGTCATAAACTCCACAGCGTGGAACATCCAGACTGAGTGGTGTAGCGTCGCCATCAAAACATTCACTAAAATCCTGGTTTATTTTTCTAAGAGCCCAGAAGTTTGAAGTGTTTAGATTCTAACGACTATAAATGATAAATCACGTTAAATTATTATCACGGGGCATTTTACAGTTTGTTCAGTTGTTTCAGTTTGTGCTGCTTTTTACGACGCATTCTTACTGGCTGATTTCCACGTGTAGATTTTTGTACAAAATATTTTAGCTGAATTTTTTTTATCATCTAAAAACAGGATTTAAAGGGGCGGCACACAGCTGAATGTTTGTGTGTTATTAATCATAGGATATATAATATAGATACTATATGAAGCCATATGAATTTAACTTATTGTATACTTTAAAACTATGAATGGACTGTGATGTTACATAAAGGTCATTTTAACTGAAGTTAACGATGACTTTCCTTGCTGTTTACAGATCTGATCATGTAGTTCTCGCCGCCATAGCGTTCGTCTTCAATCCAACGAATTCGCCACCGAAGCGCTCCGGATTGTTTTTAAACCTTTTCTACGAAATTGAGTCGGGTTTTGGGCGAGAGGTGCTTTTTGCTACAGATCTGGAATCTGTGTTTTTATTGTGTTTCTCCTTTTATATATATTGCTTGTCCGTGCATTTGCATTTGATTTTTGTTTAAATGTTCTGCTATATGGTTAATGGGGGATCACTGTATCTGTGGAAGGCAAGTGTATTTTCATGTAATCATCGTTTCTTTCTCCATTTGAGTTAAAAAAAAATGTCCATCAAACTGGTTTCAGTGTGGTTTGTCAGCTGAGTGTTTAATAATAGGAGCTAGCGTACTACTACTAACTACTAACGCAACCCGACTAGCTTTATTTTACATCACTGGGTGATGTAAATTAAAATACAGGTTAAGTTATATATCTACATAACTAGATGCCTGGCTTACTAGATAGCTAGCTAACCAGATACATGGCTTACTAGATATCTATCAAACTAGATACCTAGCTAACTAGATACCTAGCTAGATACCTAGCTTACTAGATATCTATCTAACTAGATAGCTAGTTGTCACCTAAACATCTATCAACCATCACTTTTGATTCACACGATCACTGAACACAGTTCACCATCCGTTCTCCTCCTATTCTATTTATAAAGGTGTATTTGTAGAATTTGTGTATTTGTAGTATTTTTCTCCAGGCAGAGAAAAAAGGACGGTGACGCCCATGTGATCCTGGACGGGCTTCAGAGCGTCACAGTGGTGTTGTGTTTGGGTGTCTGGAAGCAGCTCTGTGAACGGTCTCGCTGTTTTCTGTGGCGGCGCCTCACCCTCCGGAAACATGCATTCCCCAGGAACTAGCCCCGGCCGTTCGGCCAGCCGTCAGCTGAACTGCTGCCATTAATAAGTTGCCATATGAGGTGACCTCAATGAGCCCCGTGTAAGGTTTACTGGTTGACGTAATGTTTTATTGTAATTTTGTCTCCAGGTCTTGAAGGTTCCCGTTGTATGCTGCAGTTATCTAGCAAACCTCCTTACGTCTGGTGCCTGGATGCAGATGCTTTGCTTAGCTTAGCCTAGCATATAGACAGGAAGCAGGGGGAAACGGCTAGCTAAAGCTCAACTGCTTAAAATATTACATCTTGTTTTTTTAATCAGTAAAACAACTGATCCGTAAACTTGAACGCGGCTGGTTTGTGGATTTAGAACTGGTTGAATAGAGCTACGCTAGCTATTTCGTTCTGTGTCCAGTCTTTATGCTAAGCTAAGCTAATCGTCTGCCAGCTAAAGCTTCATATTTAGCACCTACCATCAGTAGTCTCTCTGTATTTAATACTATGACACTAACTGTAGACATTGCATCGTCACGTGGATGCATTTTATTCATGTTCCCACCTCGAAAATAATCACAATCACAATTTTCCATTGTAGTTGTTTCAGATTTATTTATTTGTTATTTAATCAACAGATTGCATTGTGGGACTATTTCACGACCTGCCGAGAGACTGGGTTGTTTTCTGTGAGGTCAAACTATCCCTTTATCAAACTGACAATTAACATTGTCGGCAAAACATTTACAATATTTGAAAATAACAAGTCAAAAGGAAGAAATCTTTTACTTTTGCAGAAGACTTTTACTTCACAGCCGTCGTTCTGTAGAATCAGAGAGTTATCTGAGCAAGTCTGTCCTTCGGTGTGATAAGTGGAGCCGATTGTTCAGTGGCTTGTCAAAGGTGAAGCCAAGCAAAGCCGACTGTCCACTGGGTCCAAGTGGATTACCTAAACCGGCGTCGGGCCAGCTGGGACCGTGTACGGTGAACTTACACTCCATCGATGTCCACCGCCACCCTACATGGTCCCTGCAGGTCGGCTGGCTCAGTTAGCAATCAGGGAGTCCCTCGCTGCCAGGAGAGCCGCCCTGGACCTGGACCTGGACCTGGCTTCGTCCCAGTTGTGACCTCAGCACTTCGTATGTTAAATCCGTTATCCAGTTCCAGAGTGTTTCCTATGTAAACCTCATGCAGAGAATCTATCAGTCTGTTAACCGTTACCCAGATGTGGGCGGCGTCTCACAGATGTTTACTGTTGTTTCAGGGAATTTATAGGCTCGCTGTCATCATGCTTTTTTAAATGTTTGTATCTTCTAGACACTCTGGCAACGTGATCTCACAGAAACACGTAAATGAACACGTCTTATCAGCTGATTACGTGGTGGCACGACAGGCAAAGTTTAACGTTAGTTTCAAGCATAAAAACGATGTTAAGTTTAAGCAACAAAAGAACGTTAGTTTTAAGCAACAAAACAAATGTTCGTTTGAAGCAACAAAAGAACGTTAGATGTAAGCAACAACAGAAAGGTCAGATTTAAGCTAAAAAATTACATTAGGTTTCATTAACAAAGGGACGTTAAGTTCAGGCAACAAAAAAGCTTTAGGTTTAAGCAACAAAAGAACGTAATCAAAGACAGAATGTGTTTTCCTTGAAACGTGATTCACGATGCGGTTTAGTTGTGTGGCAACGTGGTTGTTGGCAGATTTGTGGAGATAAATGCGGAGGTCACAACGGGTTTCAGCTTCCAGGCGTTCACGATAAGAAACGACAGCGTTTGTATCAAAAATAGCAGTTTATCTCGGCGCCAGTCAGACGTGTAGATCTGAGATCTGTTTAGTTGCTGTAGAAGCTGAGTCATGCTCTGAAGTCTACGATGCACCCGAACACAGATGCTGCAGCTCGGTTTCTATTGCCAGGCATTTTTGTTGCTGCATATGGCAACTTATTGCCTCGTCTCCTACTTCAGGCAACTTTAACATGTTCAGTGCAAAATGCATATCTGTTTTTTTTTTTTTGTGAGTTTTTCTACCATTGTAATGTTACTCTCCATGTAAACCAAAGAGACTTATAGGATCATTTAGCCAATAAGACAGAAAATTATAATAATGTAAATATTTCTACAGTATATCAAAAAATAGTCATAAAGAGAAGTACATTTCTTGATAATAACTTTCTACATACTTAAAAAAACATAAACAATGTTTCCCATATTAATTTTGGTGACGATGTTTGGTCCAACACATTCGTATAAAAACATAAAATACTGGACGGTATCATGGAAGTACAAAGTAGCGGGAGTAGCACCTTGTTGCGTCGGTCAGCGGAGATCGTAGTTGTGCGACGTTTGTGTTTCTAGATTTCGCTTCACTGTTGTTCTCGAACAAAACAAGATAAGTGCCGGAAGTTTCCGTCCAACCGTGAGGCGTTTAGCTGCGAAACTTCTCAGATCAGACGTTCCTCCTCAGATGGCGTGGTCGTTGAATGGCGGTATGGCTGTGATTACCCCCCCCCCCCCAGAGGTGTTGATTAAATAAGGTGAACCTTAAATATGTGTAAACTATCCCTCAGAGTAGCATGTTGACAATAACGTCGAAGGTTTCCAAGAAATATAGCATCACAGTTTGAATGTTTGCACCTCCTATGTCTTTTTGTGTGTTTGCTAGTGTGTGTCTGTGTGTGTGTCTGTGTGTGTGTGTGTGTGTGTGTGTGTGTGTGTGTGTGTGTGCGTGGCTCAGTTTTGGCCCTTGAAGCAGTAAACGCCGTACAGCTTGTGCTTTTTGTCAGGGAAGCCGCTGAACCGGACGGCGGCCTCCGTGGGGCTGCAGCGCCGCCGAGGGTTGGAAATCGGGTACCGCACGCTGCCGTCGGCGAGCCAGCCGGCGTCGCAGCGGTCGTAGCCCAGCAGCTTCCAGGCGGCGTACATCTGGCCCACCTTGGCGATCTGAGCGCCGTCCTTTTGACACGCCCGGACGGCCTCGTCGTAGGTCAACTTGGAGGGCTGGATCAGGTAGTAGAACCGGCCTGGCGGAGAGACGGAGCAGCACAAAGTAACGTTGGAAATCAGCCAAAATGACAAAGGGGGGTTTGCTAGTCGTGGGTGAAGGAAATGGTCTGGGTCTGTCCTGGTCTTGTTCCCTGCCTCGTTGTCTTGTGACTTCCTGTTTTTCCCCTCCCCCTTTCTGGGTATCACTTGTGTTGTTGTTTTAATCGCATCAGCCTTTTGTCTGCTGCTTTGTTTCCACCCGGCGGTTTGCAGCCCGCCCTCATGTCTGCCACCTGGGTCTCGTTGGTTCCTCGTGGATTTAGTTTGTGTATTTCCCTGTTTCGGTGTCAGATCTTAGTCCGATTTCTGTCTTTCTGTCTTCCTGCCTTCGTCTGTGATGTTCCTGCATTTCATTTTTTTGGGTTGTCCCAAATTCTGTGTAACGAATACTTTAACTTTTGATACAAGTACATTTTGTTGGTATTACTCTGGTCCCTAAAGTCACATTTTGAATGCATTTTTTTTTTCAATAAAATGTGGTATTGTTGCTGGTCAAATACAGGTAAACACACACACCTTTGTAGTGGGCGGTGAAGCAGAACACATCGTAGTGGTTCTTGTCTTTGTCTCTGAGGCCGTAGTTGCGGACCCCCGGCACCGTGTTCTTGCCTCCGCAGGGTTCTCTCGGGTTGGTGATCGGGTACTGGACCGAGCCGTCGCTCAGCCAGCCAGCGTTGCACCAGTCCAGCTTTCCCCGCCACGCCTCGTACAGCTGGTCGAACGATGCCACAATGGCGTCCTGGTCGCGGCACGCCCGCTCACCGTCGTAGAAGTTGAGGTTGTAGCGGCCGAGGCGGGGGAAGTAAGGGAAGACCACACCTGCAGACATGACGGAGGAGGTTCAGTCGTATGGGAACGTCAGTGAAGCGACACATGACCTGTGTTGGTCCCCCTTTCAATTAGCTTATGCTATGCTAATGCTAATCACCAGCACACCGGCTATTATCACGGTGGGTAAGAGCTGTAAAGTTTAAACTCCTATAAACATTTGTGAATTTGAGTTTACATGCAAGGCTGGGATACGTGTATGCTAGCGATTAGCATCAGCGATTTGCAGGCTAATTGAAAGGGGAAGGGCTACTCTTCATGAATACTATATTGATATATATATTTATATTTTTATGGTTTTGTAGGTTTGTTGGTTACTGAAGCGGCCTCCATATATGGCACCTGGTTCCAGATCAGTTATGACCAAAATTCAATTGCCGGGTTTCAGCCAGTAGGGGGCGGTCTCTATTGAAAATACAGCCAACCAACACCACCACAAACACACAGATTTTTAAAAGAATCGTTCACCTTCCAGGTCCAGAGACACCACCACCGTCCCGTCCTCCAGCCCGTCGATGACCTCACACTTATATCTCCCATAATCCTCCAGGGTGAGCTCCGTGATGACCAGCGAGGCGTCCATGGGGGACGAGCCTCGCAGGTGGACGCGTCCGTGAAAGCTGCCGTAACTCCTCTTGTGGTAATCCATGGCGACGAAGACGTCCACCTGAGACGGACCCGTGAGGTAGTTTTATTACGACGTCGGATTTAAGATTCTAGAACAGAATGAACATCGTTTCCTGTCTCCGAACGTGAAGACACCGTTCTGTTTCTGACGCTGCGTCGGCGCCGATGACGAGTAATTCAATAACGTAGGATCTTAAAAACAGATAATCTGTGATTCATCAAACATGCATCGTGACCTCTTTCAGGTAGTCCGACGTCAGCTTGGTCCACTTGATCCTCATCTTCCGACTCGGCGCCAGTGATTGGTCCATTCGGATCTTGCATGTCAGTGTGGCATTCCCTCCTCGCCGCGACACCACCTTCGATTGTTCCGCCGCCACCGAGAGTCGGGGGCCGTTTTCTGCAACGCAGCGACATCAGTAACAATAACAACTGAAACTGTTTTCATACAAATGTAGACACGCATTTGGGCCGTGACCGCGCCCACTCCGGAGACAGGAAGTGGAAACCGTTTTAAAACGTAGTTTATAATGTGACTTCTTTGCTATAGAGCAATGACAATTCTAAATGTGTTAGCATGCTAACATTAGCCGATTAGCAGTGAAGCTGCGGGGGGTTGCCATTAGTTCTGCAGGTATACTGGAATAAACCAAAGCATTGTTTTGGACATGAATGTTGACCACATGATGGCGCTAGCACCGAGGAGCACCGAGGTTGCAGTTCATCCTGAAGGGACCATGAATGTTTGTATAATGTATAATAATCCATCAACGGGATAAACATGTTAATCGTCTTTAGAGGCGTCGGGAGGTTTATAGAGTTGGGCTAGCAGTTTCCCCCCGCTTCCAGTCTTTATGCTAAGCTAGGCTAATGCCCTGGCTCCGCCTCCTCGCCGACTCTCTGGAGAAACGAACGGCCGTGTTGGTGAAATAAAGTCCTTCTGCAGCTGCGACCTTCAGCCTCTAACTTGAGTCACTAACCGAGCTCTCTGATTGGCTGTTTAACCACTGCAGTGTTTGACTCTGTCTGCTGTGTAAGCACACACACACACACACACACACACACACACACACACACACACACACACACACACTCATTTGTCAATGAACCGATCAAACAGCTGACGTTTGATTCTGACGTTCAAGTGAACTAACTTTGTTTTTAGACACTGGATGATGATGATGATGATATTAGTAAGTTATATCATTATTTACTTATTGGTCAACAGTTGGATCTTGATTAATTTTTGTTAAATAGATTATTAGTTAGTGTTTTAGTTACTAGTATAATAATAATCCTAGTTAACTCGTTAGTTACACAAACTTGTAAAAGTGTTTTTCTTCTTTGAAGTTTGAATCTTCCCAAAAGTTTCTGTCGCTCCGCGATGAGATAAAACTGTAATCTTAGCCGACATAGCAGCGTTATCTCGCCGGCGCAGCACGGCGGGCTGATAACGGCAGGAAGCTAACGGGGCTGAGAGAGAGCGTCGGCAACGAAGCTCAGAGGAAGACAGGCAGACGGGCTCTAACCTGTGACGTAGAGACAGACGGCTCTCTAACCTGTGACGTACAGACAAACAGACGTAGGGACAGGCGGCTCTCTAACCTGTGACGTGGAGACAGACAGACAGATGTAGAGACAGACAGATGTAGAGACAGACAGATGTAGAGACAGACAGATGTAGAGACAGACGACTCTCTAACCTGTGACGTAGAGACAGACAGACAGATGTAGAGACAGACGACTCTCTAACCTGTGACGTGGAGACAGACAGACAGATGTAGAGACAGACAGATGTAGAGACAGATGACTCTCTAACCTGTGACATAGATGGTCCGTGTGTGCTCCAGGTCCGGGTAGAGGGCGTCCAGGTCGTTGGCCGCTGCGGTCAACGAGATCAACGCACACATCAACACAGGAATCATCTTCAATCACCACACGGGGGGTCTGATCACTGCAGGGGGGGTAACAGGGGGGGCAGGAGGGATGTACAGTCACATTAACAGCTTCATTCTTGCTGCAGCACAGAGAAGTTATTTATATTCTAGGACGATCTGCATGCAGCTCGGTGCAGTGATCTGCAGTGCTGTGACTGTTGGGAGGATGCAGCGCAGACAGACAGACAGAGAGACAGGCAGACAGACAGGTAGGCAGACAGACAGAGAGACAAACAGACACATTTCAAATCTCTCAAAACGCAAAAAACGTCACTTTGATTTGACCCCGATGTTAAAGCAGGACGTCCTGCAAGATATTTCACACTACAGAAGGACAACACAAACACACACACACACACACACACACGTACATACTGTGCAGTAAAGATCTCCGGCGGTCCAACATGTCCCGGTGACGCCGACAAGTCCACAACTTCAGAGACTGAGAGCAGCATCAGCCGCACACCTCCTTCATTCACACACACACACACACACACACACACACACACACACACACACACACACACACACACACACACACACACACACACACCGCAGCCCATCCTCTACACACTCAAACAGAGTGAATTCACAATCTTACTTCCAGAGCAATGTCTATGGAAGACCAGAGCTGCCAAGTCACCGAATTAGTTTTTAATGATTCATTAAATTACTTTAGTTTTCAAATATTAATTATATTACTTATTCATTTAGTTATTATGACATCACAAAGTTATTAAATTTAATTTGTTTGTTTAATTATTATATTAGTTATAAGTCTGTCATCGTATAAGTGTATGAGTTAGTTTGTTAGTTTTTAATGCATATTGACTTTACATAGTTATAAGTTATTACTTCGTTTTAAGTGAATTTTGGTAAAAAAATTTGCCTATTTAATTTTCATTTTCTAAATAATTTCCTTCTAATATCGGCAGCTCTGGACTTCTGTAGGTGTGTGTGTGTGTGTGTGTGTGTGTGTGTGTGTGTTTTACTGTCATGTGGGGACTCACTTGTTCTTTAGACCAAATGGGGAACATTAATGTAAATAATTATGTTCCAGTCAGGTCAAGGTCAGGTCAAGGTCATCATTACGTCTAAAGGAAATGAATGTAAGTCAATGTAATACCTGTGTTTGTGTGTGTGTGGGTGTGTGTGTGTGTGTGTGTGTGTGTGTGTGTGTGTGTGTGTGTGTGTGTGTGTTCATTCACTCCGTCTCCAAACTGCTGATGCACCGACCTCGTCTCTGCCAGGTGGAACTCCTGCGGTCAGCAGAATAACTGCAGCACACACACACACACACACACACACACACACACACACACACACACACACACACACACACACACACACACACACACACACACTTCCCTCATCACCTCTCCCTAACAGAAAGGGGGGGTAGTTGAACAGCTGATGTGTGAAATGAGAACAGAGATGGAAGACTGAGAGACGATGCAGGGAGATGAGGGTCACTGGTACCAGTAGAACCAGTAGAACCACTGCACCGGTAGAACAACTGGAACCAGTAGAACCACTGGAACTACTGGAACCAGTAGAACCACTGGAACAAGTGGAACCAGTAGAACCACTGGAACCAGTAGAACCACTAGAGCCACTGGAACCAGTAGAACCACTGGAACCAGTAGAACCACTAGAACCAGTAGAAACACTAGAACCATTAGAACCACTAGAACCAGTTGAACCACTGGAACCAGTACAACCAGTAGAACCACTAGAACCAGTAGAACCACTGGAACTGGTAGAACAACTAGAACCAGTAGAACCACTGGAACCAGTAGAACCAGTAGTTCCACTAGAACCAGTAGAACCAATAGAACCACTGGAACCAGTAGAACCACTAGAACCACTGGAACCAGTAGAACCACTAGAACCAGTAGAACCACTGGAACCAGTAGAACCACTAGAACCATGGAAACCAGTAGAGCCACTGGAACAAGTGGAACCACTGGAACCAGTTAGTTTGTGGTAAGTTGTGTTGGTTGTTTACAGATTACTTTATAGTGTGTATTAGTACTTTAGTTGAAGGATCTCAGCAGGTGTTAACTGTGTGTGTGTGTGTGTGTGTGTGTGTGTGTGTGTGTGTGTGTGTGTGTGTGTGTGTGTGTGTGTGTGTGTGTGTGTGTGTGTGCGCGTGTGCGTGTGTGTGTGTGTTAAAGGCCTCCCAGCAGCAGACTGACGTTGTGTCCTCCACACAACAACATTCCAGCGTCCATCTGTGTGGAGGGTAAACAAGGCCAGGTGTGTGTGTGTGTGTGTGTGTGTGTGTGTGTGTGTTAGAGTGTGAGTGTGTGTTATCTTCAAGCTTCAGATGGATTTTACACTTAACAGTGTTCTTGTTGTGTATTTAATGGTTCTAGTGGACGTAGTAAAACGTATTTACCACACTGTAAAAATACTCTTCTAAAGTACAGGTACTAATACCACACTGTAAAAATACTGTGACACTAAAGGTACTAATACCACACTACAGTGAATATCAAATACATTGAACATTATTAAAGAGGCTTATGTCTTCATGTGTAAAGAAACTGAAGCTGTGAGAGAAATGAAAATACAAGTACTGTAAAGTATTACAACATAGTCGTAATAATATTATAAAACTTGGAGACGCAGTGAAACACCAGCGTGATGTGATCATTCCAGTAACACCAGTGGACTCCTCCCACTCCCCGGAGACACACACACACACACACACACACACACACACACACACAGACTGCTGACAAAGACAATATTTCTATTATGATCATTATAAAGTCAACATCGGCCAATGACGCGGTCCGGACCGATCCACATGAAGTTTGAAACGTTCATGTTCCCCAGAGGATGAATCCTGACTCTGACTCTTCCTCTAGCGCCACCATGAGGTCAACAGTTTGCTTTATGACTGAAAACCTGCAGAACTAAAGACTAAAGTTCGCTGCTGTTTTTATGTCTAGATGACCTTATTTGGAGTGTTGATGGAGCAGCTACAATGTTAGCGTAGCCTAGCACCCATCAACCAGACTCCATTCAGAAAACCGGCGTTTTAACAGTAGTTATCTTGTGGTCTTGCAGACAGACCTAACAAAGCATGACTCAGCACTTTTTACTGATCACCATCATGATGGAGTTATTTCTGCATCCTTTTCATCTGGTTATTGGTATTAAATCACAGATCAATACTTTATTCTGGTTCCTCCAGCTGTGGTGAACCAGCCCACGTGGGTCTTGCTGGATCCAGTGAGTCCAGCTTGGTGAACTATAATTTGCTGAAATCAACACGTCAGTATGAGGATTTGGGCGAACCTCACAGATCGTCTCATCTCTTGGCAGAAAACTAAAAAAAAATGCTTCTCTTTGTTTTCCCAGCAGCCTCGAGGCTCCAGAAGAAACAAACCCTCCTCGACGTCGAGGTCAAACAAACCTTCCCGGGGTTTCTAACACGTTTACTTCCACGCTGCTCGTGTGTCACAGTCCACATCCTGGACCTGGACCTGGACCTGGACCCGTTTGTCAAACGTGGGAACCCCACCCGGTCACACAGCGAGTTAAATGCTGTTGAAGAAGTTTCCATGCCTTGTTTGGTGATTCTCTCCGGTCGGATCCTCCACAGTAATGCGTTCCACGTTTACATGACCTTTGACCTCCTCTCGAAGTTATAAACACTTTGTCAGCGAGTCCACACATCTAATGGCTCGATTACTGGCCGCCTCTCCCCCAGCTCGGTCCTGATGGATTTGTACTCCCACGCACTTCAAAGTGGACCCGGTCTGTGGTGGGCCCCCGGACCCCCGGACCCCCGACAGCTGCACCACTTTGTCTTCCAGTCCGTCATGTTGAGATAACGAGGCTTTCTGTGCCACCGGTTCCAGTCTCGTGTTGTATTATGAGTGGAGTGACGGGTGGATCTGCACCCCGAGCAGCACCCAGACCAGCATCCGTACTGGATCTGGATCCATGTAGATTCTGGTGGTGAAGCTGCTAACCAAGTTAGCTTCATGATTCAAGGTCAACTTTACAGCTAAGTGTTAAAGTCATCTTAGTAGCTAACTAGCATTGTTAGCGTGGTAGCGACCTGTCAATCAGCAGGTAAGCCCCTCCCCCTAAAGCATCCCCTGCTTTCTGGTCTGTTGGACTCTAAATGGACCATAATGTACTAAATGAACATCATGCTGGATTAAAGAAGACTTGAAACCATAAACTCATGTTTACAATGTTTACTGAGATAAAACATCAACTCTTGACCCTCATGAAACCTCCTTCAGGAGAACTCAACGATCTGTGAAACAACGAAGGCCTGGGAGTCTGACGGAGACCCGAGGGACCGCTTCAGGAGAAACCACAGAAGAAGACTCGTATTACAGCGAAAATCCAATAAAACATCTTTACAGGGCAAACATGTTGAAGTGATGCCTGATCCAAATCTAGACCCGATCTAGACGACCTTATTTGGAGTGTTGATGGAGCAGCTACAATGTTAGTGTAACCTAGCACCCATCAACCAGACTCCATTCAGAAAACCAGCGTTTTAACAGTAGTTATCTTGTGGTCTTGCAAACAGACCTAACAAAGCATGACTCAGCAGTTTTTACTGATCACCATCAGGATGGAGCTATTTCAGTATCCTTTTCATCTGGTTATTGATATTAAATCACAGATCAATAATTTATTCTGGTTCCTCCAGCTGTGGTAGACCAGCCCACATGGGTCCTGCTGGATCCAGTGAGTCCAGCTTGGTGGAATTAAATGGACGTGTTGCTTGGTGAAAGTTGCTTTCGGGCTCATTGTTGCCGTTCTGACGATCCAAAGCAACTTTGTTTTTATGCTTTTCTGCCACAGGGGGCAGTAGTGAGGTGAAGAAGACGCTACACTCAAACTCAAAGCGAAGTAAAGGTGAGATTTATGCTTCATGTCAATCAAACATTAAAAGCAACTTTTCCTGCTGCTCAAATGTGCTGAAACAATATATATCCAAATCTATTTGGGTTTCAGACAGTTTGAAGACATTGTTATTGTTTTCTGATGTTTTAATAACTCATCAGATTAATTGATGATGAAAATAACTTCATAAGTAAACAGTCCAGTGTTTTATCTGTTAAATGTAGATGATGCATCACTGAAGTCATGTGTTGGGGCCCAGAGACCCCCAGAGCCCCCCAGAGATGTGTGATGTGAGGGGCCTCAGCAGGCCGTCAGATAAGAAACGTATGGATTACATTACACATGATTTACAGCTGAGACTCCGTTTTATGTTTCTGTCTTAAAGATGCAACGAGAACGCGAGACAAAGAAACCTGAACGTACGATACCATTAGATACACTGATTTCTCACGTTTGTCTCTGGTGGTGTAAATAGCTTTAATGCTATCTGCGGCTGCTGACCGGAGCTGGAGAACGTTCCAGGCCACCCAGCTGACACCGTCACCAGATAAGATCCGCCTCCGAGTCTCTGCAGGGAGTCGAACCATCGGCACGTCCTCTACTCAATTGTCTTTTGAGTTCCTATCTATCAAAGAATGAGTTAAAACAATGGTTATTGATCATGTGACCCACCAGTGAAAGTGCTTGTACTGGCTGCTTTGCCCAGAAATAGGAGCAGTTCCATCTCCCACCAGAGAGGCCGCTAGAAGCAACGCATCTCAAATCTCGTAGAAAACAGCTGGTTGGTTCTCACGTTGCTAAACATCGTGGAGAAGATCGGTACGCACAAACACGATAAAAATAGCTGAAAATAACAGAAAGTCTGTGTCATTCTGCAAATAAAGAAAAAGTGGGAAAGGTCCTCGGTCCAAACACACTTCATGTTTCCTGTCAGCCGTCATACACACACACACACACACACACACACACACACACACACACACACACACACACACACACACACACACACACACACACACACACACACAGGGTGGGGTAGGAAGGGTGGGGTATTTGCTGTACAGTCGGGGCATTCAGGGCACAGCGCAGGTATTCTCCTTGTGGTGGAGGTGGCGGGTTCAAACCAGTCCGGACCCGTCACACCACCGCGCCGCTACAAAGAGCCCTCAGTGTGACGGGGGGAGGGGGGCTCCCACATCCAATCAGGACGCTCCGTGTGAAGTTTGGAGGAAACGGCAGACTTCCTGTCTTTGACCCCGCCCACCTGTGACCTCAGACAGGAACCCCAGTAATCCAGGTTTAATCACATGACTTCATGAATTATAAATATGAAGATCACAGAGGTTTGAGGCTTTAGGGCACTTCCTTCAGAGAGAGAAGAGGGGGATTCTGGGTAATCTAGCGAGACGCTCATCATCCCGACAACCGCTGACTTTCATAAATCCTCTTTAGTTCTCATCGTCATCCTCCACAGACCTGACCCTTAAAAGAGAGATGGACTCAGCCCTCCTCATCCTCTTCTTCTCCTCCCTCCCTCCTCCCCTCTTCCCCTCCTCCTCCCCCACTTCTGATCCCCTCCCTCCTCTTCTTCTTCTCCTCCCCACCTTCTCCTCCCTCCCTTCCCCCCTCTTCTCCTCCTCCTCCCCTCTTCTCCTCCCTCCCTCCTCCTCCCCCACTTCTGCTCCCCTCCCTCCTCCACCTCTCCTTCTTCTCCTCACCTCCCTCCTCCTCCCCCTCTCTCCCCACTGTCTCTCCCACCTTCCCCTCCTTCCCTCCTCCTCCCCCTCTTCTCCTCCTTCCCTCCTCCCCTCCTCCTCCCCTCCTCCTCCCCCTCTTCTCCTCCTCCTCCCCTCCTCCTCCCCCTCTCCCCCCCACTGTCTCCCCCCCACGACGACCTGATTTATGGCGTCCTCCCCCCCGAGTGACCAGCCACACTGGTAGAAACTCAATCTCCTTCCCAGCATGCAACTGTCGTTCATTCTCTCCTCGTCAAACAATGTCAAGTTGAAAGCCAAAGGTCAGAGGTCAGAGGTCAGCTGTGGTCACGGCTGGGTTCAGTGTTGTGAAACAGGGTTCACACGTTTCTGCTTTATTTCTCTTCACAAACATTCAGGTAAAACCGCCGATGATCAACGTCCCCCGGCCAATCAGGGCTCACCATTCTTCCTCGGCCTGCTTGATGTCATCAGGAAGGACGCGCTAGCAAGGGAACCGACCTCCAGGGAAAAAGTAAACAAACAACGTGGATCCGAACTCCAGGGAAAAAGTAAACAAACAACGTGGATCTGAACTCCAGGGAAAAAGTAAACAAACAACGTTGGGTACGTGACATCACGTGACTTTAACGGCGAACGCCGTCATCAGACATCTAGATTCTTTGTTTGAACGCCGAACAGAGTCTGTTACTGTTTCTGAGTCCACACACACACACACACACACACACACACACACACACACACACACACACACACACACACACACTCACACACACACACACACACACACACACACACTTGTTTCCTTTCAAACTCGGCGGGACAGAAACGTCTATTCATGACGCGGCTTCGTCTTAATTAACGTGTAAACTCACCGTGGCCACGCGTCCCTGTAACCTGGTGTTCCCTGTGTGTGTGTGTGTGTGTGTGTGTGTGTGTTTGTGTGTGTGTGTGTGTGTATGTGTGTGTGTAGTTCAGGGTGGAGCCGGTGAGTCTCAGCAGCACAGAGTCGCTCCGTGTTTTCGGCTCTAAATCACAGTTGTTGCGAAACGTCGTGGGCCGTAACCATGACGACGAAACCTCAAATTAAATGCTGCAGAGAACAATAATCAATACCAACAATTCAATGTAGAAGATGCTGTCGTTGAAGTATGAAGTGTGAAATAGAAACGTGAATATTGAACTAAAAGATCACGCGAGACAATAAATCACAATAATCATCAAAGAGTTTCAGAAACATTTGATTAAATAAACCATAAAACAAATAAAACATATAAAACATATTAAAGATGTATTTTAAAGAGTTCTAAATGTAGAAACCTGAACAAAATTCTTTCTTAACACTTATTCGATTTTTGGATCTTTTGAGACGGTTTTTTATATCCTATTTTGGAGAATCTGTATGACCGAAGCTAAAAAGGTTGTTTAAGTCAATACTTCTTAAAAGTATTGAAATTGTTTAAAAACGTGTTTGCTAACAAAATGTTTTTTTTGGCGAGAGTTTGGTGACATCACATTCTTCCCGTAACCTAGCAACACTCTCAGGATTTTAATCAAACAGCATCCCCGGTTTTTAAAGAGGATTTAAAGGAAAAGTTCATCACTCTGTCACGCAGCATGAAATACATAAATATCATATAAAGTATTCAGGTTTATCTCTTTGTGACTCAACTTTCACCAAAAACAAGAATTTTGTTTTTAACAACCTTCCCAGCAGGACTGTGAACGTAACATGCAGCAAACAATAACGTCACAAACAATCTGTGGAAGAGTAGTAGTAATAATAATAATAATAATAATACAAATATTTTTGTCAGTCCAAATGGTCCACTTTTTTTCAAAGTGACTTAAAACAAACAAACTAAACATTGAATATTTTAGCTTCTTTTCCTGTTTTGCTGTAAAAACATTCGTTTGACTCCAGATGTTTAGTTTTTAACACTCTGACAGTTTAATATTATTTTCCTCACTTTTAAACTTCTTTCTTATTGATTTCATATTTAGTGACGCGCTAAGAATGAACGCGTCTTCATAAGTATCGTTTACTGTTATTAGTTATTGATCTCAACAGTTAATATCTGACATTATGAGCTGATCTTCTGTGTGTTCTGATTCTATCTCCCAACAGGATCCGTGAACGCATCACGGACCCGGTACTAGAGGACTAGAGGACTGTACCTGGTCGGCGCGGCGGTCCGGACTCTGCGGCGGCGGGATGCGAAATGAGGCGCGGAGTGTTCACGGCAAGGTACGGAACAGGCGGCGCGCGCGTGCGCGTGTGGCAGAGAGCAGCGTGTGCGTGTAGGGGTTGAGTGGCGTGCGCACTCTGACGCATTCAGGTGAAATGTGGGTTTCTATTTCCAAGGCAGGACGTGTGGAGAACCTGCAGGGTCCTGGTCCTGGTCTGGGTCTGGGTCTCGAGTCTCGGGGTTGTGGTCTCTCTCACAGAGGAGATCCAGCCCCTGTTGCTCAATCCGGGTCAGAGTCCCGGTCCCGTTAAGTGTGACGTCTCAAGTCTTTCACATCAAACACCGAAGAACAGCTCTGACGTCACTCCGTCTGGTTTAAATAACGAGTTTTTTTATTTGATTTAATTGATTTAATTGTGTGTTTATAAACACTGATGATGTGTTTTTTGGGCGGGGCCAACCCCGGGGTCAGAGAGTGACAGTTCTGTAGCAGCAAAGTCACATCGTACACAGCTTTTTAAACAACAGGAAGTGCCAACGATAACCAAAGTGTGAACTGTGCATACAGACGTTTTTCTTATCCTCCCTTCATCTTTTTAAGGTGGACTACAAAATGTAAGCAAAGCACCTTAAAAGAGAGAGAAAAAGTTGAATTTGTTTGTTTTTATTTCTATTGGAGAACAATGCTAACAGCCGACCGACAAACTTCCGATCGTTCCAAATGTTTTTTTTCTTCCCGTGCGTGTTCACGAATCCGTGGATTTAAATTCCAACTATCCAATGAATCGCAGTGAAAGCGTTATTACACTCGGTGTGTTTGTTTACAGCTGGTTTCGCTGCCCCCTAGTGGCCAGAAAGATAAAATCAACTCTTTCAGGCCTGCCAGTAAGAACTCGATTAGAGCAATGAACCTTTAAGAATCGTGGATGAAAGTTCTTTCTGTGTTTGTCGACCTGCTGGTTTGCTCGTGGGGTCTCACTCAGCTGTTTTCTCATCGACAAAGTGTCTTTGAGACAAACGACAAACGCTTCAGCAAAAAAAACCCAGCAGCGAAGCGTTCTTCCTGTTCAGCTGTCGATCGATGAGGAAATGACCCGGTGACTCATTCAATTGTGTTTTCATGTTTGCACGAAGCAGTTTTGTGTCCCGCTAGATTTGAATTTAGACCAGAGATCTTCAACTTCTGGGGGTCCGGGACCCCCAGTGGGTCTGCAGAGTTACTCCAGGGGGTCCCCGAAATGATTTAATATGTCCACAAATCCACCTGAACATGGATACAACGTATAATAAGCAAATATAAATCTTCCTGTTTGTTTAATATTATGTTGAGGAATATAGAAATAGAATTAAAATATGAATCTGTCAACAATTATTTTAATGTTTTAGCATTGTATCCATCCATCATTACAAAGTACTGTTATACATGGAACTATAGGCTGCACTACACATTATTATTGTTTTATAGGGAACATTATATGATATGTAATAGGGGGTCCCTCCACGGGTCTCTATAGGCCTTGGGGGTCCCTCCACCGGGTCTCTATAGGCCTTGGGGGTCCCTCCACCAGGTTTCTATAGGTCTTGGGGGTCCCTCCACCAGGTCTCTGTAGGACTTGGGGGTCCCCACACCGGGTCTCTAGGCCTTGAGGGTTCCCTACACCGGGTCTCGTCCTGATTCCCTGAAACAATGAGATAAACCCGCAGGTCGACAGGCGTCTTCGCTCTGCTGCGTCGCCTCCGTTAGCGTCGTTAGCGGTCAGCGATCAGCCGGAACGACGACTTCTTCTCGGAGAGTAAACTTCGTCAACTTAACGAGTTTCCTGTTTCTGTAAATGTTCGTCAAGTTTAGTTAAAACTCATCTCATCGTTAAAATCCTCCTTCTGGCTCAAATCCAGTTCTTGTGAGGAACTATTTTTCCAGGCGTAGTAACATTCTTGGCTCTGTTGTGATTGACAGCTCAGTGGGCGGGGCCATTCAGAACGTTTCATCGTGTCATTTCTGGGTTTTTAACGTGAAAGCTTTGCGATCGTTTCCTGTCGGAAGTCGTTAGCGTTGATTTTAAACTTAAGGAGGTGAAGTGTTCGTGGACGGTGAAGCGTCTCCGGGTCCAGACTGGGGGGACAGGGGGTCTTTGTTCTGGATCAGGGTGGAGTTCAGGGGGAACACATGCCGGCCCCTCCCCCGCCCAAAAAACTGGACTCCCATTCAGCGCGGTGTTGAACGAGCCGATTGTTGCTGTCGACTCGTTCTGTTATATCTACAAATAAACGTCACTCTGCAGCCGTTGTCATAGCAACAGGCTCCTGAGAGTCCGGACCAAATATAGCATCAAAAATGCATCATCCTAATACAAACTATTGTTTATTGAATTAAATCTGGTTCTCAGTGCCTGAAACTACTTTTATAACGATTAGAAACAAAAATATTCAGATGCAAATAAAAGTTTGTATATTTTGTAGTCACTCATAATCATAACACAGAGGTGGAGGTCCTGGTCCAGGTCTGAAGGGACCTCATGTTGGAGGTTCAGATTTAAGAACAACGAGCGTTTGTGTTCCAACAATCACAGAGACCAGACCTGCTGGTCTCTACTGGTCTCTGCTGGTCTCTGCTCCTTCAGGGAAACCTCCTTTAAGTGGACTCAATCAAACTCTGTCCAGTCTAAACAGAAGCTGCTTTCTGGGTCCAGGTCTGCAGACCCCCGACCCCCCAAACCCCAAAAACCCCCAAAGGTCTGTTTACATCCACTCTCATGTGGGTTCTTTAGAAAGACGTCTCTGTGCAGCCGGCTGATCCTGGATAAGGTAAACACCTCCTGCTCCTGCTCCTCCTCCCCCACCACCTCCTCTTCCTCCACCTCCCCCTCCTCCTCCACCACCTCCTCTTCCTCCACCTCCCCCTCCTCCTCCACCACCTCCTCTTCCTCCACCTCCCCCTCTTCCTCCTCTTCCACAGTTTACATTTTGTTCAGGTCGACATCACTGAGTTTGTTGCAGATTCTTTAAACCCATTGATGCTGTGTTTTCACACACCAGAGACAGGAAGTGATGACAGACAGGAAGTGATGACGGGGAGGACGACGGTATCATCAGCTCACAGTGAACCAGGAGATAAACGGAGACGCAGCGGCTCCTCCGTCCTCCGTGGGAAACACCTGATAGTGGTGAGGAGGAGGATGAGGTGATACTGGTGAGGAGGTGATACTGGTGAGGAGGAGGAGGAGGAGGTGATACTGGTGAGGAGGTGATAGTGGTGAGGAGGAGGAGGAGGTGATACTGGTGAGGAGGTGATAGTGGTGAGGAGGAGGAGGAGGTGATAGTGGTGAGGAGGAGGAGGAGGTGATAGTGGTGAGGAGGAGGTGATACTGGTTAGGAGGAGGAGGAGGTGATACTGGTGAGGAGGTGATAATGGTGAGGAGGAGGAAGTGATACTGGTGAGGAGGTGATAGTGGTGAGGAGGAGGAGATGATACTGGTGAGGAGGAGGTGATACTGGTGAGGAGGTGATAGTGGTGAGGAGGAGGTGATAGTGGTGAGGAGGAGGAGATGATACTGGTGAGGAGGTGATAGTGGTGATGAGGAGGTGATAGTGGTGAGGAGGAGGTGATACTGGTGAGGAGGTGATACTGGTGAGGAGGAGGTGATACTGGTGAGGAGGAGGAGGTGATACTGGTGAGGAGGTGATAGTTGTGAGGAGGAGGAGGTGATACTGGTGAGGAGGTGATAGTTGTGAGGAGGAGGTGATACTGGTGAGGAGGTGATAGTGGTGAGGAGGAGGTGATACTGGTGAGGAGGTGATAGTGGTGAGGAGGAGGAGGTGATACTGGTGAGGAGGTGATAGTTGTGAGGAGGAGGAGGTGATACTGGTGAGTAGGTGATAGTTGTGAGGAGGAGGTGATACTGGTGAGGAGGAGGTGATATTGCTAGTACTAGCTAGTAGTGCTACTACTACTACTACTACATCCCAGGCAAATGTACTGGATGTGTTATTATAGATTCAATTACCTGAGAGTCTATACATTTATACAGTACTTTTACTTGTAACAAAAATATTTCAACACTGTACTATTACTACTTTCATCCAGTACTTCTCAGCAGGTTGTAATAGCGAACTGTCTCCACAGGGTGGCAGTAATACAGCACTGAGGATGCCAGCTGCCGTTAAACTTCGAACAAGAAGAAGAACGACGGGTCAGATGTTAACCAATCAGACCGCTGCTTAACGACCGGTGACCAATAGGAAGCCTCCGTGTGAGCGCGGCTCCTGTTTGTTGTGGTTCCGCGTTGAGATCCAGGGTTTTAGCGACAACAACGTTCAGTTTGAGCGTTTTAAAATCCACCAGGATGAGCCTGTCCCTCAGGTAAACCTGTCTGTCTCTAAGGTAGACCTGTCTGTCTCTAAGTAGACCTGTCTGTCTCTTAGTAGACCTGTCTGTCTCTTAGACAGGTCTTGTCTCCGCTACGGCGGCTCGTTTTAATGCGGCTAAGCTAACGTTAGCATGTTGGGCTGTTAGCCTCACAGCTAAACTGAATAACTAACGTGAGTTAAACTCGTCGATCGTTTCATTGTATTAACTCTGTGATGCTAACTGGCTAGCTGCTTCCCGTAGCTTCCTCTCCTGAACTGAAGGTCCTTAATTCTTCTACTTATTCAGCTAAAAACCCTTGAAACCAGGAGATACGAGGTTTCTAACAGGATTATCTTATAGAATATGATGCTTTAAAGCATGTAACATACACGTTAATGCAGCAGGAATATTAAACCACACACATCAGTTATTATTAGACTTCAACAACATTTACTGTGGGAGTTTAATTGCAGGACTTTTATTTGTAGAGGAGTATTTCCTCGGTGTAGTATTAGAAGTAGTTTTACTGCAGTAAAGCATCTGAATTCTAAACATTCCTCTCACCCATTAGTACTATTACTTGTCTTTATCATACTCCTTTGTTTATTTGATATATTTTACCATAAAAAAAATAGAAATAACAAATAGAAATATGAGAATGTATGAAATATGGGGAAAAACTACACAAGAATAAGTTCAAATATGTAAATTAGTAAAGTGTATGAGTTTATGATGATACACACCAACACGTTCCATGTTAACGTGGTAACCATGGTGACGGGCTGTATAAGTGTACACTCACAGGCCTCACTGTTAACTGAACTGATCTCGTCGTCCCAGAACCGAACGCAAGAAGAGGCGGGAGCTCAGCGAGGATCAGAAACACGAGATCAAGGAGGCCTTCGAGCTGTTCGACACTGACAAAGATCAACAGATCGATTATCACGAGCTGAAGGTGAGTCAGCGTTTTCAGTGATCGGTCACGTTTATGTTCAGGCCGTTTAATTATTCTGTTCGTCTGGTTAACGTCCACCAGGTTGCGATGCGAGCGCTCGGCTTCGAGGTGAAGAAAGTCGATGTTTTGAAGATCCTCAAAGACTACGACCGAGAGGGAAACGGCAAGATCACGTTTCAGGACTTCAGCGAAGTTGGTAAGTTTCTCTCTCTAGAAGTCTCTAAAGCAGGTCTTCAACGTCTTCAAGGACCCCCAAGGCCTAAAGAGACCCGGTGGAGGGACCCCCAAGGCCTAAAGAGACCCGGTGGAGGGACCTCCAAGGCCTAAAGAGACCCGGTGGAGGGACCCCCTATTACATATCATATAATGTTCCTGATTAAACAATAATAATGTGTAGTGCAGCCTATAGTTCCATGTATAACAGTACTTTGTAATGATGGATGTATACAATGCTAAAACATTAAAATAATAATTGTTGACAGATTCTAATTCGCCCTGCAGTAACTCTGCAGACCCACTGGGGGTCCCGGACCCCCTGTTGAAGACCTCTGGTCTAATGTGTTCATGTGTCCCCTCAGTGACGGAGCGGATCCTGGAGCGAGACCCCAAGGAGGAGATCATGAAGGCCTTCAAGCTGTTTGACGACGACGAGTCGGGGAAGATCAGCCTGAGGAACCTGAGACGAGTCGCCCGGGAACTCGGCGAGAACGTCAGCGACGACGAGCTGCGCAGCATGATCGACGAGTTTGACGGCGACGGAGACGGAGAGAGTGAGTCGATCCTCAGACTCGTTGTGTTTATTTAGTTCTAAAGACCTTCATGTTTACCTCACACTCAGGGAGGGCTCCGGTTTAGCAGCAACGTAACAACCAAACCAAAAAAAAAAGTTTAATTGCTGAAGATATGAAATAAGGAGACGTTGGGTTTTCACCACGTTTAGACGACAAGCATCAAAGTGGAGCTTCTCTCTGACTGGACTCGTTTCTGTCCCAGTAAACCAGGACGAGTTCCTCTCCATCATGACCGGAGACTCCTGACGGCTTCACGAGGACTTCGGGCTCCGATCGCTCCCGAAGGTAAACGCCTCCTCTCAGAGGGTCCGACGTGGACTGGTCCGACGTGGGCTGGTCCGAACGTGGACTGGTCCGACTCGCTGGTTCACTCTTGAAAAGGACGAGACTTCGGACACTTTGCTCGAGTCTTTCATGATTCAGATTCACCTGCTTTCTGTCTTTGTGCTGAATTCACGTCGAAGGTGAGCAGGTTTCAGATGAAGTTGATGTCGTCTTGTTGATTTATGATCCAGATCTGATCACTTAATCTGATCCGTCTGGGGACACGCATCATACGGGCTTTTCATTGGTTGTATTTGCAGTTTACGTTTAAATCTGTTATTTATTTTGTTTCAAATAAATCAGTTTGCCAGCAAAATCTTTTCTGATCTGTCATTTTATTCACGATTCCTCCAAAGTTAGATGGAAAAAAGATGCAGCTTCCATATGTTGTCAGAAGTCAATATAATACACCGTGTTATGTATATGACAGAGGAGCAACGTATCAGGTGCTTCATCATTCATGGTTCCCAGAGGATGAATCCTGATGATTTTGGTAACTTTTCCTCCAGCAGCAACATCAAGTTGAGGTTTGAGGGTTTTTTTTTGTGAAATAAAATGTATTGGATGGATTTTAATGAAATATGTACATTCATGTTCCCCTCAGGATGAACCGTGGTCACTTTTGGTGATTCTCTGACGTTTCATCTACAGACATGTAACGTCTAATAGACTGAAACCAGCTGAAGTAAAGTGGTGATGAATATATTCCAGGCTGAGATGCCGGACTCCTTCAGCAAATTAAGACTAAACGAGTCAGCCGTCCACCAGAGGGAGCCACTCAGCCACGACTCGGCGCCTGAATCAGAGCTGACGTACAGTATGTTCATGTTATTATATATATTATATATAAGTTATTCTCACAAGCAGCCTCACGTCTCCACAGGTTTACAATTATATCAACAAATGATGGAACGGCAACAACCAAGAAACTTAATTTTAGTTTAAAAAACAAAAAAGGTAAACCGTAATCAGATTACATAATTTAATTTAGTGAGTAAACGCTACTCAAAATAGTCGACTAGAGTGAGTGAGTGAGTGAGTGAGTGAGTGAGTGTGTGTGTGTGTGTGTGAGAGAGAGAGAGAGAGAGAGAGAGAGAGAGAGTGTGAGTGTGTGTGTGTGTGTGTGTGAAGGTCAGCTGCAGCGACGTTGATTATCAGAACCTGCATCTGGTCTGGGATCAGGGACACACCATGACTTGCCCTTGCTCCGGCACATGCTCAGCTGTCGGTCCCTGGACCAGAACGACACATGGTCCAGAAATAACCGGCCCAGTTCCTCCCCAGTGACAACCTCCAAGCCCCCCCCCCTCTCTGGACTCTGGAGGTCTCTGGACTCTGGAGGACTTTTCAGGAAGTGCTGGAATAACGTTTTGTTTTTCCGTGCATTTGTAACGTTTTTTCTCTCGTATGCGTGAACAGATTCATAGTTTCTCACATTGTGATGTTTGCAGAGTGGGTGGAGTTTACAGCGTCGCCAGGGCAACCAGAGTCTGGTCAGTCAGTCAGTCATTAGGCGAGCTATGCCGACCATGTGACAACACTTAGCCTCCGACCCAAGGAGGGGGGGTAGGGAAGGAGGGAGGGGGAGGGGGGAGGAGGGGGGCTGGGGGGTGGGTGAGGGAAGGAGGGGGTTGTTTACAGGCAGGTTTGATCAGATCTGTGACGGCATGTTGGCATCACGCTGATTCCAAGCATCCGTTGCTATGGAAACCATCAGTTCCTGCGAGGGGTCTGTGCGTGATGAAGATGCTTCAGGATGATGATGTTGATGGCACATGTCAGCTGCCTGACACTGCGTCCAGGTGGGGGCCGCTGACCTCTGACCTTTACATCAGGGTGACCTCAACCTGCTCGGCCACCGTGAGAGGAGAAATGTTCGGCATTTTCTGTTTATTCTCATTGTTTGTTGGAGGACAAACTTCTTCTTCCCCTCTTTGATGTTTTAATCGGCTTCCATTCGTCTTTGTTTCCTTTGTGTTTATTAATCGGGATGAGAACCTTTAAAGAAAACAACAACAACACAAAAGTCTGAAACACAACTCGGTTCATCTCTCTCGGTGTGTGTGTGTGTGTGTCTGTGTGAGTAGGCAGCACTTTAATGTTTTTATTGGGCTTATTTAGGCTTTTTTTTATTTAATTTATTTAATGTGTTTAATTTCTAAGGATGCATACTAATTAAATAAATCAATGTTGTGTTTGATGTTCACATGTTGAAATATTGACCTGGAAATGAAATGCGGTGCCTCTGACATGTAGTAGAAGTATATTAAGTAGCATGGCCTGGAAAATACTCAAGTGAAGTACAAGTACTTCAAAACTACTTGGCTACATTCCAAAACTGAGATTTCATGTAAAATATATAATATCGTCCCAATAACTAAAACGTGTTGAACGTTAACTTTCCAGTAAATCTTCTTGTGACGTTGGCTGAGAATCAAACTCTTTTACTTCCTGATTTTTCTCACGATCAATGATGACAGATTGTGTTCAATACCAGCGAGGGGGGAGGAGGAGGAGGGAGTAAGAGGATGAGGAGGAGGGAGGAGGGGAGGAGGAGGAGGCAGCTGGCTGACGTGGATTACTTTACACTCGCTCATGGCTTTCACCGTAACGTTATCCTCAGCAGATAGTACAAATACACAAAGTACAACGTCTTTACTGCTCCAGGAAGTATTCAGATCAGTTACTGCAGGCACTTTTTTGCTAGTACTACACTTTACTCTTACAGCAAAAGTACTTATATCACACAGTAAGGATACAAAATACAAATACAAAGTATCAAACTGTACTATTATGTATTCTATTAGAGTATCATGACTCAGCATGAATGTAAAAGCAGGATGTTACATTAATAACATAATTAACATTAATAACAATTAACATTCGTACTGATGAACATTTCTGCTTCTGGAACCTTTTAATGGTTTTACTGTAAAAATGAACCATTAAAAATGTTCCAGGTTCATTTATAATTCATTATTATTCTCTACTTGTTTTTGGAGAAAAGTTCAACTTTCACATCTAGTTCTCCTTCTGTCATCGCTTGTTTATGTTCCTCCTCCTCCTATACCTCCTCATCCTCTTCAACCTCCTCCAACATTGATACCAGAAGTTTAGCAGTCGATGCCAGAAGTTTAGTGGTCAATACCAGAAGTTTAGTAGTCGGTACCAGAAGTATGTAGTCGATACCAGAAGTTTAGTAGTCAATACCAGAAGTATGTAGTCGATACCAGAAGTTTTGTAGTCGATACCAGAAGTTTCGTAGTCGATACCAGAAGTTTCGTAGTCGATACCAGAAGTTTAGAAGTCGATACCAGAAGTTTAGTAGTCGATACCAGAAGTTTCGTAGTCGATACCAGAAGTTAGAAGTCGATACCAGAAGTTTCGTAGTCGATACCAGAAGTTAGAAGTCGATACCAGAAGTTTTGTAGTCGATACCAGAAGTTTAGAAGTCGATACCAGAAGTTTAGTAGTCGATACCAGAAGTTTCGTAGTCGATACCAGAAGTTTAGAAGTCGATACCAGAAGTTTAGTAGTCGATACCAGAAGTTTCGTAGTCGATACCAGAAGTTTAGAAGACGATACCAGAAGTTTTGTAGTCGATACCAGAAGTTTAGTAGTCGATACCAGAAGTTTCGTAGTCGCTACCAGAAGTTTAGAAGTCGATACCAGAAGTTTAGTAGTCGATACCAGAAGTTTCGTAGTCGATACCAGAAGTTTAGAAGTCGATACCAGGAGTTTAGAAGTCGATACCAGGACTTCTCTTCAGTGACTCGGCCACGTTTCCATGGCGATATCGGGTGGGTATGTGAGACAGCTGACGGTAATCCTCAGCCAGCAGATGCTCGCTGTGCTGATATCGAGGACGGTTTGATCTCTCTCTGGATGTAATGTGTAGAGCCCACGCTCTTTCGTTCAGTAATCCAGGGCTCTTACACGGAGGCCTTGAGTGTCAGCAACACATTTCACCCCCATCACACACACACACACACACACAGCATCACTGACACCTCCGAGCTAAATATACTGCGAGCGACGGCGACAGGTGAGCGGCCTCCTCCGCAGACCGGCCCGCTCGGACGCGGGGGGTCAGCGGGTGTGTGGTGGGAGTGTAGCTGACATGTGTGGCGGCCAGGCCAGGGGGGGAGGGGGGGCGTTTTGGCGTTCAGGTCTGACGACTGCACAGGACTTGGGCTCATTGCGGACTGAGCTCAGATCCCCAAACGCAGCCCAGTTCCTGGGTCTTCTCTAAGCCAGCTGGTCTGGCTTAATGTCCCCTTCTTTATGTCCCTTTTTATTTTTGAATCTTTCTTGTTTGATACAAGGGATCGACGGAGCGACGCCCACAGCTGGAGCTGCTGGGAGGAACCTTCCCGGTGAAGAACAACAAGCATCGGTGAGTCAGCCATGCTGAATGCTGCCGGTCTAGATAGTAGCTCACATTAGTCCAGAGACCAGACCAGACTATGTGGAGAAACCAGAGACTGTCTGTGGTCCCCCAGAGGTCTAGATAGTAGCCCACATTAGTCCAGAGACCAGACTATGTGGGGGAACCAGAGACTGTCTGTGGTCCAAACAACAAGGGCGGTTCCTCCAGCTGTAGGAAAACCAGCCTATGTGGGTCTTGCTAGATGAAGTGAATCCAGCTTGGTGAAATCCAACACCTTTGGATGATGTCATGATGATGTCATGAATCCTCCCTGATATGTTTAGCACAAGTGACTCGAACAAAGGATCCTGCGATCAAACTTTCGAGCCAGGCGAGTTGGAAGCTTGAAACATTGAATTCAGGGCAACAGGTGTTTCGGTTTAACCGGTGACCGTGTTAACTGGTGACCTTCGGGTGGATGGGTCCATGGTCGCTCGTTATATAAACGGTTGTTGTAGGTTATAAACACAGATGTATTTAAAATAGATTGAAGGCTTCCACGAAAACGCCGACATGTTCTGTTGGTGTGAGAGTCACCAGGTAACACGGTCACCAGTTGAACCGAAACACCGGTCTATAAAAGTGTCGACTGTCGGTAACAGTGAGTAAAGTCGGAGCTGTGAGTCCCTGTCTCCTGTTTCTATGACGACGCTAGATATTAATGTTTCTACCGACCCACTGACGGAACGTCTGTCTGTTTAGTTTCATTCTCCATCTTTTGGTGTTCTTACGAGCCATTAATATCAACGTTAATATTGTTGTTTAGAACCTGAGAAAGGGTCGATACAGTAGCTAATATGTTCGCAAAAGTGTTACAGATATGAAGCTACCAAGAGTTCTGCATGAATGAATCCGAAAACGAAGACATGACTCAGCATTTGTCCACTTCCTGTTCCCTTGGCAGGAAGTGGGTGTGTTTTTTTAAATTTTTTTATGTGTTTAGATGCCTGAAATAAGTTCTGCGTTTGACACAAGCTGAAAGAGGTTTTTTACGTGTTTTAAGGTGGTTGCTAACAGGCAGCTAAATGAGACGACTACATTTCAACACTAGAACGCTATTCCGCCTTAAGCTCAGTGTTGGTGACATCATGTCATGTGACTGTGATGTCATTCCAATGTTCGAGTTTTACCTTTGCCGATTGTATTCACGCTTCAAAAATCCTGAAAGTTGTGTTTCATTGTGAAAATTGTCTCGCTTGACCGAACGTGTCTTTTAGCTCTGTTTTGGTCTCCACCAACCAACCAGCTGCTAAATGCTCCACGACGTTCACCAGCTAGTTTTTCAAGATGTATCAGTAAATAGTCTTTCTTTCTTTTTAGTTAAATACATAACATAACGCGCGTTTTAATAACTCCGACATTTCATGTCACTCATCGCCAACTTAACGTATTTATACCTCGATATCTATCTATGTAGCTCTGCTCATCTTAAAACTACGATGAGAGCCTAGAGACTTAATCAAATCATTCGAATCGCAGATCATAAATCATGTTATTGTGTGTTCATGTTATTGCCGCTGAAGTTTCTTGAACTTTAATCTGACAGAATTGCTCATTAAAACTTAAGATACTTTTAATAGTTTACAATTTAAATAGAATAAAAAACGTTGAAATTTCAACTTTAGATGTAACTGAATATAAAAGACTGATATAAACCCCAAAAGTGTATGTAGTATTTATTTAACCTTACCTAACAAGTTAAATAATATATTTTACTTTACTTTCAGCACTAAGTATATTTTGATGATAAGCGTTTCATTTGAATGCAGGACTTTTTCACTGTAGTATTACTATGTTTCCTTCAGTACAGATGTGAGTAGTTCTACGGTTGGTTTATCATGAATATTTGCTATTAATCTTCTACAATAACAAACTGGATTTCTTTTGATTTTGGCCTGACAGAAATGGGTTTTGTTTTTGTTTTTTTTGTTTACATTTTTCAATGTTTGTATATAATATATAATAATTAGGGTTGCAAAATTCCGGGAATTTTCAAAAGTGGAAACTTTCCATGGGAATTTATGGGAATTAATGGGAATGAATGGGAATTTATGGGAATAAACAGGAATAAACTGGGAATTTTTCAAATTGATGGTTGGCTCTTCAAAGGGGACTTAAATATATTTGAGGAAAGTTATTTTGTAGCATAATCTTGACTAAAACAAACAGATGCCATTCAAATCGCTTGAATATCCATGCCATTCCTAAACCACATGCACAGAGCACTGCTTAGTGCACGGCTATTGAGACCACGCCCCCTACTGGCACTGTGCATGCCTCCATCACATGTACAGAAGATCACTAGAAGACTGGACCACACTTATGAGCCTGAAGCACAAAGACTATTGAAGGCACACATTTGAGCTTCTGGACTAAACAAAGTGAAGTAAGTTTTGATGCTATTATGGGGAAATATATTTATTAAAGCTCTAGTCTACGATCTGAAAGGTTTGAAAAAAGCACCCCCCCTCCCCCCCACACACACGCCCCTCCCCTCTGTGCTCCTCCGAGCTCGTATCGTTCTCCCCTTGCAGCCTCCCACCTCCCTCTTATATTACAAAAATAGTTCAACGAAATGTGTTTCTGAAAACATTTTAGGCGAGAAATAAGCTAGTTGCTGAATCTGTCTTTATTTTAGATCGACAACGCTCAGTTTAAAAGATTTTCGAGAGCTTGCAGTGTTCTGTTCTGTTCTACTTTCAAATAAATCTGTTGAAATATCTGTTGAAAACATTTTGTATGGATGTTTTCTTATGACTTCTGTTCATATTTATGCTTGGATATAATATTCCCAGTTAGTTCCCCTAAATTCCCATTAATTCCCATAATTCCCATTATTCCCATGGAAAGTTTCCAAATATGGAATATTTCCAAAATTCCCAAGCTTAAGTTCCCGTGGAAATTTACCGGAAACTTTCCGGAAATTTACCGGGAATTTTCCGCCCCTTTGCAACCCTAATAATAATACAATATTTATTTCATTTTTTTTGCACCAATGTATTGATCAGACAACCCAAAAATAAGACGAACAAGTGTGGAGCATGAAAACAACGAAAAATATTGAACTATTTATCAGTTGACAATAACATTCATGAGTCTTGGTGAATATTTGCGTCACTTTCGCCATTTTTCTCCACTATTTTGCGACATGTGTAAACTATAAAAGTGGTCATGTAAATTAGGCTGCATTTCCAGTCGAGTCCGCTGGGAGGCAGCATTGAGCCTGACGTCTATATTACATGTTTACAGCGGACCTGTTGAAACGTCATTAAAGTTGAACTCATTAATATTCACACATTAAACATGAAATAATGACGTCAGTGAACTTTTCCTGGAGTTTCTGTGTCTCGTCTCATGTTCGTGTCCTCTCTGTGTCTCTCTGCGCGTGCGTGTGTGCACGTGTGTGTGTGCGCGTGGTGCTGACGTCCGTCCAGGTGCTTGCTGAGAAGAAGCGCGCGTGCTCCGGGAGACGGATGGACTAAAGCCGCTGGACGGAGACACGCATAGCCGAGTGACGCAGGGACATGCGGAGCTGAGCGCAGAGGTGAGCGGTGACTGTGTGTGTGCGTGTGTGTTGGGGAGTGCGTGTGTTGATGCGAGGCGCGCGGGGCTCGACGCGCCACTAACAACAGGAAACAGCGGCGGGATCGTGCTGCTCTCCCGGGTCTCCTCGCCTCGTCGTGTCCGACCGCAGCTCGGTTCTCCCGGCAGCTTTTCAGCGGCTCGCTCGTACTTCAGCGCCCGGAGCCGGAGCTCGGTCAGCGGGCTTGCTGCGGAGCCGCGGACCGGTCCACTTCGCCGGCTTGGAGGCAACTTTTACGCCGTGACACGTGAGGACTTAAAGTGTTTTTTCTAAGGCCGGTAAGAGAAGGACTGCGTGGAGAAAGTTAGTTGGAGAAAGTTTCATTTCATTATGATTGTGATGTAAACCTTCACGCACTAGTCAGGGGCGTTCAGCTGTTTCTGGGTCGGCATGCACACTCATGTATGGGGGCCCCCTTGTGTCCCCCTACAGACCGGATACACGTCCGTTATTTTGCTTTATTTAGTGAGAATGTTTTTCTGGCTGGTCATTTCAAGTCCAGCTGAAACGTCTCTATCTTCTGTGTATGATGACGTGTTTCCACGGGAGGCGGGGCTTTTAGATTGATGGATGGATGTTGTTGGTTTACATTTTTTTCTGCTAGCTGATGTCAGAGCGTCATATTTAGTTTTCCAGGAAGGAAAAAAAATATTGGAATTTGATGTTAAAAATACAAATAATGCTACATTTATTGTTAAATATGTGAAAAGTATGACGGGAGATGTGATCTGGTGGGTTAAAAAGGGATTTCCTACGATTTCACACTAACGGAGTCCTGAAAACTCTATTAGCTGAAGATTCCGTTAGCATTGAGACTCCGTTAGCATTAAGTTAGTAATAATAAATATACATACATACATGTCGGACGGGGGCATTTCTTTATTTCACTAACAATTACAGCTCCAGTGTGTGTTTCAATCGGACTGACTGGTCCTCCTGTAAGTTAAACACTGTGAATCCAGAGCTATTAGCTATTAGCAAATTCTGAGGCGCTTTTTTCTCTAATAATACCAAACATATTAATGTGAGATTATTCTGGGTTATTTGAGATAAGGACATCGTAGGAAAAGTTACGACTATTCTCTCTCTTGCCCATCATTCGTCATGTTATAAAGATGTCGTAAATGTGACATCGGTCATGTTAGCATCCAGTCGCCAGCTCCGACATCGCAGACTTAGCCTGTATTTGCTTGGTCACGTGGATGAAGCCCTGAGAGAATGTTGGCGTCCGAACCGGCGCCGTGCTCTCCGCCGGCGAGCAGCTGATCCCAGAACAGCTGCTCGCCGGCGTTCGGTGTTCACGGAGAATCCAGAAAGCGCTGACGCGTCTGCAGACGAGGACAGATGGCTGATCCATGTCATGCTCTTAAAAGGCAAATCCAGCCCGGCCCTCGCGTTGCCTTCAGGGACCGGGCTGTGCTGAGGTATTCATTTAAAAGTACAACCTTTTCCCAAAGCACGTGATGCGTTTGTAGATGGATCTCCGGCGTTCAGGGCAGCCCTCCGGTTTATTTCTGGAAGGTGAGATCACACCGGAGCTCCTCAGGCTTTGTTGTGACGGATCGGGATCAAACCTTTTCTGTTCCAGCAGTGAGACCTTTAGAGACGGAAAAGCTGACATTGCAAAATTATTATATTTATTGCAAAATTCCAAAAATGTATTTGGGAATATTCGCCCTAATTGTTGTAGGCGACGAGTTAAAAGAATTAAGATGCTAGTCGAGGTCTAAGAAAAGACACGATACAGTGTAGAATTGCGATATTTAGCTTGGCAATATTTGATATACGTATCGATCCTTTATTATATAAACTATCGGGGCGTAGCGCTTCATGTACTCGGACCAGAAATATTCGATACAGGACGATTGATTTGGTCTGCGACATCCTTTTAGTACGTCGAATAACTGTTTGTGACGACATGGACAAGTTTTTTTTTATACGTTTTTTACGTTTCGGCAAGTTGCTGTAGCTAGCTGGTTTAGCCGGATTAGTCGGGTTAAGTCAGCTCAGTGGACTGCGATACAATTCACGTACGTTTTTACATTAGACAAAATCAACAAACATCATGTGACTATTATATGTGGTTATATTAACAACCATGACAGACAACTTTATTAGTCCTTTTCAACCATAACAAGATGAATATACACAACATAAAAAAGACCCGACATAATTCTGGAACAAGGTAGACCAAACATGTAGTGCAGATCAAGACTGCAAACTTCCGTGCTTAACCTTTCACGATAAAAGCCCCAGACTCAAAGTACTTTGAATCTGTTAAAAGCTTTGATTGAAATGAAGAACGTTGTGACTGTCGTACATCCGCGTCGCTACTGGTTTTAACATTTGCAGTAAAGTTTTTGTATTATTGTGTTTATTAGCGAGATTCAGTGACAGATAACAGCTTTTTTATTCTTTTCAAATGAGGGCTAAACATCGGACTTCCTTTCTGTTAGACCTATGAAGGGGAGCCTGAGACCTCCCACCCCCCACAGAGACATGAGTGTCCTGCCAAGGAATACAAGGGCACCGCCACATGTAACCCATTAGCTCTCGGCGGCGTCCAGACACACCAGCGTAGCCGGCGTCTCTCCGCGCTCCGACATGTCGGGAGATGGCTGATTTCCATCTCAGCAGCCTCTCTGTCTGCCAACCACAAAGCGCTCGTATTGTTGTTTGGGGTAAAAAGTTCACTCTTTTATTTTTGGAGTGCTTCTGCGTTACGCCCGTCTATAAATAGCTGGAGGAGGTTTGTGAGGGCGACGCTGGGTGGAGGCTCGCTGTCATGCTGGAGGAGATGAAGCGCTGCTGTCCCATCACACCTCCAGACGCTGTTGTTTTATGTAATCGGCCCTCAACATCTCCACATTCCCGTCTTTCTTTGCTCTTCCTTCTACGACGACATGCTGAGTGTGCTCGTCTGCCGGCGCTCTAAATTTAAACGCCGTTGATCCTTGAAGCGAGTTCTGCATCACAGGCAGCGTGACTCAGACTCCACATATTCATGTCATCTCTCGGGCCGGTGTTTTTACAGCCAATGAACAGGCCCTATACTCTGGATCCAAACGGTGAAACGTCAGAATCGATATTCAAACAAGTTCTCCGGTGTTTCAGTGGAACCGGCGACCGTGTTATCTGATGACTCTCAGCTCATACCAACTCAGTAGATAATAAAAGATCAAAGATTTAAAATAGATCAAAGGCTTTTTACGATGTTGGTGTTTCCAACAGCTGAGAGTCACCAGTTCCAATGAAACACCGGTCTTCGTACACAGCCTGCACCGCTAAACGGCTTGATAGAGACGCAGCTATATGTCACTATAGAGAGAATAGAGAGAGATGTACATCATTTGAATGAGTAGTGCTGGAAAAAAACGTTACATTAAAAATGAGTTTTCTTTGGTTCGATTCAAAAGAAAATCGAACTTTATAAATATGTAAAAATACGTCGTTGTCATCTCAGTAAACTGAATATTTTGTGGTTTTCTGGCTGTTGTTGTTCGACATAAACATATAAAACTGCGTGTTTTATTCTGAAAACCTTTGTAGCTTTATTAATAATAATAATAATAATAATATTAATAATGATGATGATGATGAAGAATCGTATCAGCTCAAACTCTCCGTCATCTTCTGACGTCGCAAACAAACTTCTCCGTTTCCTCCGGCGAGCTCGAAGGCCGCCGCTTCCTGGAGCGAGGGCGTCTCCTCCTCCTCCTCCTCCTCCTCCTCCTCCTCCCTTGCCGGCTGTCACGACGGCAGAGAGCTGCCAAGAAAAGCTGCTGTGTGTGTGTGTGTGTGTGAACATCCCGTTAACTCGACCTGAAGCTCTTAAGATGCACCTGAGGAGGGAGACACGGGTCACATGGTGCACACACGGGTCACATGGTGCACACACACACACACACACACCTGGCCACGCCCACAGGTGCGTCTTTGATCCGAGGGTGAAACCCAGCTGTTCCTCTCTGCGTTAACGTTTCCAGGTTTGCGTGGAACCGGATGATACCAGCTTTTATAACTGCGTGGTTACCTTGGAAACCGCCGCCTGCTCGTTAATATGAGATCTATAATAATGGCATGAAAATAACTGGTACGTCAACCTCCCGACCATCAGATGTACGATCACCGACAGAACGCTTTCAGGGACAAACGGCGAACGGGTTCAACTCTGCAGCACAACATCGGACATGAAATGTTAATAAACATGTTCATACATGTGTTTTATTGTCCACACACAAACCAGTTCCTCCTACTCCTCTCCCTCCTCCTCCTCTTACTCCTCTCCCTAGTCCTCCCCCTCCTCCTCCTCCTCCTCAGACGTAGAATGACGTGTCTGCTCCTTACGGTTGTGTTTTGTTTGTGTTTTCTTAAAGTGACGGCCACTGTGGAAATCGAGAAGTGAGAAACTGAGGAGCTGGAAGTCGAGTGAAGAAGAAGAAGGAGGAGAAGAAGAAGGAGGAGGAGAAGAAGGAGGAGGAGAAGAAGGAGACATTTTGACAGAGGAAACCAAATCGGCAAGATGGGGAGGAAAAAGATTCAGATAGCACGGATTATGGACGAACGGAACCGACACGTGAGTGAACAGAAACCCGCTTTCACACTGCGTACATGTTGGCCTTCTGTTGTGGCGAGGCTAAGCCCCGCCCCCTTTCTATGGACTGTATTTAAATATCTGAATATAACATTTAAAATGATTTATATTAGCACCTTTAAAGTATTTCTGGGTGAACGAGGACAGACTCACCAGCTTCTCCAGCTCTGATTGGTTGATGGATGATGTCATCAACGATGATATAATTAGGTTGAATCAGTTAGTTCTTGCTGCATTATAATCTAAAAATACGAAGAAATAGATTTGAATAAAAATCTAATAATTTTTTATTCCATCTATATTGTTAAATATGAGAAGAGTTTGATGGCTAATGATCGGAAAGGGTTAAAACGTTTTCATTCAGCTCGACTTTGAAAACAGAGTTCACATAGTGCTTCAACAGACAAAGCAGAGCGAGATACGAGAAAATAAAAGCCAAACAAGTCAGACAAAACAGATGAAACGATAAAAACAAATCAACAAAATCAAATACGATTAAACAGAAAGTTAAATATGAATAAACAGAAAGTTAAATATGAATAAACCGAAAGTTAAATACAAATAAACAGAAAGTTAAATAGGAATAAACAGAAAGTTAAATACGATTAAATAGAAATTTAAATATGAATAAACAGAAAGTTAATTTAGAGCAAAAGTGAATTTAAAATAAATGAAATCCGGTTTAGTTAAACCGGTTTTTAGAGGTGATCTTGAGCGGGAAGCTGAGATAAAGGCGACAGGCAGAGACGATTCGCTCGCTGCTTTAAACACACAAACAAAGACTCCTCAGACGCCGACAACGCGTCATGTGATCATCAGGAGTTATGACAACAGAGTGATGAGGCCTGTTGTCAATGTGTCACACACACACACACACAGTCCTGTGCGGGGGAGCGGGTGCTCATTTCCTGTTATGACAGGAAGTGCCGGCACATGTGCTTCCTGACCCCCGTTAGTGGGACTGACCTCGCGGCCGGACTCTGACGGTTCATCGACGCGTGACGCTTTAAGGGAACATCGCGGTGCGTTCACACGCTTGTTATAAAAAACGAAAACCTTTAGCCCACGAAAAACAAAATCTCAGATACATACATTTTCAATTTTACCTCCAAACTACAATTTGCTGAAGTCAGTAGGCTTCATCCTCTGGGGACCATGAGTGTCTTTTCCCAAAATTGTATGACGACACATCCATTCATTGTTGGAACCGTCCACGGTGGGAGAGGAGAAGTCAAAATGATCCCACGAGTTCATCCTCTGGGTGTCATGAATGTCAACATTTCCAAAACAATGATCGCGTGGCCACCCATCGCAAACTGAGCCGACAGCGAGCACGGTGAGTTCAAGGAACTGCCACGAAAATAAAAAAAATCATTGAAATGGGCAGAAGTCGTGTTGCGTTCAGGCGTCCCGGTGGTTTCCGTTTCCATTTCAGTCGTATTGAAAATCAATGATGCGTCATCACAACATCACGTCTGCATTATTGATGCTACTGTTTTAAGTGCAGATTGATTTTTAGCGTCTGCGTCGCGTCATATCGCCCTGAAATTAAACAAACGGATGTCTGGAGGGTCAACAGCCAGTGTTAGCTACATGCTAACACTAGCACGCTAAGCCCCATAGGGCTACGTGCCAACTGTTTGCTGTCTTTAAATGACCTTGCATGATAATGAATTCAATAATTGTTGTTATATAACAATACTCCACTAAAAGCCATACATGTGAAGGAAAGTCCATCCTCTGGGGGTCATGAACATCTGGATCATATTTAATGATGGTAAAGTCGTAAAATGTCATCCGATAATTGTTGGGTTATTAAACTCTGAACCTCATGGTGACGAGGCGGATGGTTAGGGTTCATCCTCTTGTGGACATGAATGTCTGCACTCAGTGTTTATGAAATAACATGAAATAATTGTGGACATATTCAAGCAAATAAATGTGGCAAAGGAAAAGTCAGAGGGTCAGTGTAGGGTTCATCCTCTGGGGACCATGAATGGTAATCCATCTTCCTCCGTCCAGGTGACGTTCACCAAGCGGAAGTTCGGCCTGATGAAGAAGGCGTACGAGCTGAGCGTGCTCTGCGACTGCGAGATCGCCCTCATCATCTTCAACAGCACCAACAAGCTGTTCCAGTACGCCAGCACCGACATGGACAAAGTACTGCTCAAGTACACCGAGTACAACGAGCCGCACGAGAGCCGCACCAACGCCGACATCGTGGACGTGAGTAACAGCCACAGGGCGTCAGTTCATCAGGTCATCCATCAGTTCGTCCATTAGTTCATCCATTCATCCATCAGACGTCAACTTGACGTTTTCTAGATGATTTAATAAACAGGCGAATTAATCCATAAAGAACAGGACAATGACTGTGTGTGTGAGTGTGTCTGTGAGTGAGTGAGTGAGTGAGTGTGTGAGTGTGTGTGTGAGTGAGTGAGTGTGTGTGTGTGTGTGTGTGTGTGTGTGTGTGTGTGTTTGTGTGTGTTTGAATGTGTGTGAATGTGTTGGTGTGGCTGAGACGAACACATGAACTGCGGTCACCTCACTCCGCCTCCACTGATGTAACGGCATCAGGACGCTGGCAAGCGTCCGTCTCCGTGGTTACAGCAACACGCGACCTGTGGCCGGTTTCTAAGCGCCGCGTGTCGCCAAGGTCGAGGAGGTGGAGGGAAGGAACACCGCGGTGGCGACGCGGGAAACCCTCGCCGCCTCGCTGCCGTTCACATGCTGTGTTCACATGGAGCGTCTGAGCCGCTTCCTCCACGCGGCCTCGGGGCCGGCCCATAATCCCCTGTAATCTCCCACAATCCCGTTCAGCTCGTTACTCTAATCAGATCGACGGCGTGACCACGGCGAGGAGCGGCCGGCTTATTGGCTGGACCTGTGTCGGTGTTCCCCGTGTTTGATCGGCTGTCGTGGTGTTTTATGGTGCTTTCTGGGTAACGAGACGACATCCTACCCAAAGTCGACCTCATGGTGGCGCTAAAGGAGTAAACATGGTTGATGAAATAAAGGCGGAGCTTCGGTTCACTCAGCTGCCAGCGGTTGGCTGTCAGTCAACACGGCACGTGTAATCTGAGCCGCCCTGTGCATGTGACCTCGGGGTAGAATACCAACATGGCTGTGAGGAGGTACGCGGTTAGCCTAGCTTAGCATAAAGACTGGAAGCGGGGCAAACGGTTAGCGTGGCTCAGGAGAACACACCTACCAACACACCTGAAGCTGCAGCTGCACACTTTAGTACTTTTAGGTGTGCTAATACCATGATATAACTACTTTTACTGTAATACATTATATTAACAGAGTAGTTTAAGTACTTTTACTGTAATAGAATATATTTACAGTGTATTATTAGTACTTTTACTGTAATATATATTTACTGTAATGGAATATATTTTCAGAATAGTTTAAATACTTTTACTGTCATAGATTATATTTACAGTGTAGTATTAGTACTTTTACTGTAAAAGAATATATTTACAGTGTATTATTAGTACTTTAACTGTAATAGAATATATTTACATTGTGGTATTAGTACTTTTACTTCAGTAAAGCATCTGAATAGTTCCTCCTCTACTGCTCAGAATAGTTTTTGATGAATTCTCTGCGATGGATTTATTGATTAATAGTCCTGAATCACTTCTGGTCGAGTGGAACGAGAGAAGTAACAGGAAGTGAAGTTTGAGTCGAGTGACAGGAGAAACTCTGAACCAATGAGACGACGGCGTTCTCCAGAAGAGAGGCTCCTTTGTTTTGGTCATTCCCCCCCCCCCCCCCCCTCATGTGGCGGGTTGCGTGTGTGAGTGTGTGTGCGTGTGTACACTAGATAACCACCATTGTGTTCATTCGTTCTGGAACCTTCTATTTATAACACGGAGGAGTTCTGCATTCCTCACTTTTACTCTGCTAACCTTGTTTTGGTTTGGCTGCTCTGTGGTGAGTGTGTGAGTGTGTGTGTGTGTGTGTGTGTGTGTGTGACTTTATTGAAAATCTGTTTCTAATCTGAGGCACACACACACACTTTAAACACACAGTGACGCTCTCCGAGAGTCCAGTTCCTTTGTGTTGGCTGAGATCCTCCAAGCTAAATGGCTGGAAACCGGTAGTGGTCTAAAAATAACCAGTACACAGCTAAGAATAGCCATGACGGGGGAGTGTGAGTGTGAGTGTGAGTGTGTGTGTGAGAGAGTTGCTGGAGGAAAATAAAGAGAAGCAACTTCAGGCTGAGTAACAGTCTTTAGTTCAGAGTAACTTCCTTCCTTTTTATTTTGATTCTGTTTTTAATCTTTCGTGACCAGTCTGACCAGTCTGACCAGTCCCTGCAGCTCACAGTCACAGTGGAGAAGGAAATGTAGTTCGTTTTTGAAAAGGAATAGTTCAGTCATCAGATTTATGTCATATTGTGGTGCAAACTTTAACCAAGTTTTGAGAAAAATGCTGCAAAAAGGAAAATGTGAATGTTGTTGGTGTGAGTAACTCCTGTGAAGTTGATTTTGAAAAGACGCGTTTAACGAGCGTCTGTCGTCACGGGAACGTAAAGCGTCGTAGTGTTTAGCCAGTCGTCCTGGAGTGATTTTAAATGTGAAGTTAATCCTCGGACGGACGTAGTGGTTTAATATCTCTGTTTATATTGAATTAATCCGACACTCATTTTGAATAAATGTCTGCGTGAGAAGTAGGATGCTGTTAAAGCTACATGTTGTTTAGCACACTGGTGACCTCATAGCATCATGTAATATAGAGGAGGAGACGGACAAGAGAGCAATTAAAGGAACCAAAAGAAGAAAAAAGAAAATTGATGGAAAATCAAATCAGAGTGGGTGGAGGTGTAGTTGATATTATGGCATCCTCCTCCTCCCTCTTCCTCCCCCCTCCTCAGCTGTCTCCCCCTCCCCGTCTACAGGAAGCTGTTCCAACCACCTGTCCCACCCCCCGGCACACATTCCAGTGGTCGAAGTAACTGGAATATTTTACTCTTGTAGTGACAGACTTCACTGCAACGATACAAAGTCAGCTAAAAGTCGGCAACGTTTCCTTTTTGAATCAAGTATTTCCCAGAAGGCAAAATCTGGTTCTGAGAAGGTCCTCTCTGCTGGCCACCAGGGGGCGACTCCTTTCTGGTTGTATAGAAGTCCATGAGAAAATGGTGGAGACCAAAAACGGAGCTAGAAGTGAGGATAATGGACAGTGAATCATGTTCATCTGCTGGTTTTGAGAAATTAGTTCATCATATGTGAATGTTGTTGCAGCTTTTCCCCAAAGTTCCCCAGGCAGTTCTGGGTTTTTATTGGAGGACGTCGTCGTTGTGGGAGTTTAATGGTGAAGTCGAGTTCACGTCTGTTTGAAGAGAGGAAAATCTTTTACGTTTTAATAGATGAGTCAGAGTGACGAGAAACGTTGCAGAGCAGAAAATAGCCTTCTACGGCAATCCGTCCAGCATTGGCAGGAGCCGCCTCACCCTCCTCACCCTTCTGCTCTCACCCGACACCTTCCCTCCCCCACCCCTCCCTCCTCTCTGGAGCCAAACAGGTGGACATGACTGGGATGGCTGGGATAACTGGACTGGGCCAGCCACTGAGCCCTGTGTGTGTGTGTGTGTGTGATGACAGACTGGACTAATGGGCTGTGAAGTGCTGAAGCAGATCACTGAGAGCCAAAACACATTTAGACATATTATACTATGACTTTTTTCAACATATTATGTTTTTATCACTATATGTTAGACCAAACAGGTCATCAAAAATCATTGAATAATAGCTTAACACCAATATTTCTTTAATTGACATTTTACACACAGAAAACGTTATAAAAAAAAGTGTTTCAGGTTCAGATTGTTGTGACGTCTCACTGCAGATTTCTGCTCAGTCAAGTTGTGAAAAAAGTCATGGTAAAGTACGTTGAAAAATGACAGAAAAGTACGTCAAAAAAGTCAGTAAAGTATGTCGAGAAAGTTGTGAAAAAGTCATAGTATAAAGTATGACAAAAAAGTAATCGTAAAGTACATTGAAAAAGTTGTGAAAAAAATCATAGTCAAGTACGTTGAAAAAAGTCATGGTAAAGTACGTCGCAAAGTCGTAGTAAAGCATGTCGAAAAAGTTGTGAAAAAAGTAGTAAAGTATCTAAAAAAAAAAGTCGTAGGAAAGTACTTCAAAAAAGTTGTGTAAAAAGTTATCAGATAAATGTGGTCCAGTAAAAAGTAGTATAAATATTTCCTTCTGGGATGTGTTGGACTAGAAGAAAAATCAAACACGAGGCTTTAATAACTTCATCATGTGATACATCACGTCCATCAGATGAAGCTCAAACATTTCTTACATTTTCTTTATATTTTACACAGAAAATAGTTTCTTGCTCTTCTCAAACTTTATTTAAAAGTGTTTCAGGTTCAGATTGTTATGACTTCTCACTGCTGATTTCTGCTCAGACGTCGCCCTCTGGTGGTTGAAACAGGCATTACTTTTAATAATCTTCATCTGAAGGGTTACACATTTCGAATTCTTTATTTGTCAAAAGCACAGCCACACAGTCAGAGTACAAGTCTGAGTACTCCAGGCTCTCTTCATCAGTGCAATGGTGCAGTAAAAAAGTAACAATGAAAGTAGAAGTATTCATTCACTATACAGAAAAATATATATTATTATAATTGTTTCAGCTGCTAAAAGTGGAGCTCATTTTATTTGTAATAATACATCCCTATTTCAGTTGGTTGTGTTATGTGTTATTCTGAATCTGAAATAAATGTAGTAAGATTCACATAGTGAAAGACGTTGACTTCCATGTGTTGTGTATTACTGAAGCGTGCTTGTTTCAGCTACACAAACTGAAGTGTGTGTGTGTGTGTGTGTGTGGCATTAGACGCTGCGTAAGAAGGGCTTAAACGGCTGTGACAGTCCCGACATCGAGGCCGACGACTCTGCAGGCCAGAGCCCCGAATCGGAGGACAAGTACCGCAAGATCAACGAAGACATCGACCTGATGATCAACCGACAGAGACTCTGTGTAAGTCCACATCCGCTCTGCTCAAGGCTTTCACGTGGCCCCCCCCCCAGTCACACTAATGGACCCTCCCGCCCCCCCAGCAGGGTCTGGTTCCCTCCAACTACGACATGGGCGTGTCCATCACCGGCAGCAACCCCGGCGGTCTGCTGTACTCCCACCCCGCCATGAACTGTGGTCTGGGGAACCACAATCTGCTGCCCGGCTCACACCAGCACCTGCAGAGGACCAGCATGTCGCCTCAGAGGCCGGCCAGCGCCGGAGACCCAGGTCTGAACGGTGGTTTCCACGGTGATGGCTCCGCCCTCTTTCATTGCCATGTGCAGCTTTCATCAACGTCTTGAACACAGAAGAACAAATAAATGACTTTCTGTGTTTTGTTTGTAGGACTGATGGGTTCCGAGCTGCCGAGCACCGTCGTCTCCAGCGTCGGTAAGACCAGTCACACCAGTACACACAGCTAATGAACATCAACTCCTCAGCATCTTAGATTGGGGGCCAAATATTAACTAAATTATCTATATTATATGTATCTATATATATATTATTGTAGTATTCTGAAGGAAAGCCATCCAACGCAATTAAAACGATGACTATTAGAAATGTATTACAAGGAAATATAGAAACCAGCATAAAGAAGTGCAGGTGTGTCAGTAATATTATATTAGTTCTATTTAGTCTTTAATGGAGGATCAGGACATTAAACCATAAGATATTTATAACTTTTACTAGACCAGATTACATTAACACTCACATCAGGGGAATTGTTTAGTCATAAAGCAGCAAATATTTCCTGGTTCCAGCTTCTCAGTTTGAGGATTTTGCTGGTTCTCTTTGTCTAATTTGACAAAACAGGAGATTATCCAAAGTATTATGAGAATTAGACCAAAAGGCCATAAGAAGGAATAAGTACTCATCAATCACAGTGTTTATTTCTATAAATGGGATGTTGATTTAAAGCACATTATTTACATGATTGTTGAGAGTTGAACGCGTGTCCACCTGCTGACCGACAGGAAGTGGCGTCTACGGTAACCACTGCACGTCTCCGGTGCTGCTGTCTCCGGGCAAGAACATGCAGGACAAGAGTCCTCCAATGAGCGCCGGCCGCAAGCCCGACCTGCGGACGCTGATGCCGCCCGCCAACAAGTGCAGCAACCTGCCCGCCATCGTGAGTCCCACTTCCTGTTCCTCTTTACGCCCTCGTTGTTAGCGTGTTGACTCACCGTAGTCTCTGCTTTTTCACCGCTGCCCTGCAGTGTGAGGAGTTTGACCTCATGTTGGTGAGTAGTACTTCAACCACTACACAAGAATACACACGGTACAAGGGTCAGATACTTATACACAAGGCGCTCAATACAGTAGTAGTAGTAGTACAATAATTAAGTAGAATTCATGTATGCCATGAATATACTTGAAACAGTAGCTTTTCTTATTTTTTGGTTTCCTTCCTCCCACTTGTGAAACATATTCAAGGAACCCAGCCAATCAGAGGACAGATGATGATGTCATAGAATGTGATGAGGGTTTGTTGGGGTGACGGTAGATTTCTCTCCTCTTCACAGAACCAGAGAATAAATCACTCTCAGAGTGCTCAGACGCTGTCCACGCCGGCCGTGTCCATCGCGGCGCCGTCTCTCCCTGGACAGATGATGGGCGGGTACCCGTCCACGCTGTCCTCCTCGTACGGCACCGGTGAGTTCAACGGGACCGGTCCTTCAACAGACATAATGTAGGACTTCCTGTAGAGGGGAACACGTTTGAAGCGGTGAGGAATTAAATGTGTGATTTCTGTGTTGGTTCCTCAGAGTTCTCACTCACCAGTGACCTGTCTTCTCTATCCGGGTTCGGTGGTTCTGGTCTTGGATCGGTATCGAGCTGGCAGCAACAGCAGATACAGACTTTACAGCACTCGGCACTCGGGCACATGGGGTGAGTTCCCGTGAGAGATAATCACCATGACAACAGAAACCCACGTTTTAAATGTCTCCTCCTCATCCTGCAGGAACTTGTGTCAGAACTCGAACCTGAACCTGAACCTGACCTCCGGCCATCATCCGAGTCTCCACATCAAGTCGGAGCCGGCCTCGCCTCCCAGAGAACGCGTCGGCATGATCGGTGGCGGCGGAGGCGGCGGCACAACCACGGGCGGGTACTCTGTCGGCGTGGGCCGGGGCGGCAATGAGGCGGGCCACTCCCCCGGCGACAGCGTGTCCAGCTGCGGGAGCTCGTACGAAGGCAGCGAGGAGCGCGAGGATCACCATGGCAACTTCCTCCTGCAGCCTCTGTCCAATCACGAGGAGCGGCAGAGCCCGTCGGTCAAACGCATGAGGCTATCGGAGGGCTGGGCCACATGATGGGCGGCGGCCTGCAGCCGGGGGCAGAGCTAGTGGAGTTACCTTATAGTGTTATTATTATTATTATTATTATATTCTCCTTGTACTGAGTGGGTGTGCTATATGTGTAACGGTAATATGTACGTGAGAGGGGGTTTACAAGTACTGCACTAAAGTACTGTAGCTAGACGGGTACACGAGAGGAAGTACTTCTGGTACATCAGGGAAGTATTTATCAAACTGTCCTTCTGCTCAGTGTCAATGATATCAATGACATCAGCCAATCAGAGCCCAGGATTTAATCCCTGGCAGCATAAAAAGAGAAGCAGTTTGATAAATCTCCAGATGTGACATTTGTACTAAAGAGAGAATTTGTTGTGTACAAGTATCGCTTGTTTGCGTGTGTTGATGGGGGAGGGGGGTTTAATAACGAGTAAATAACATGTTACATGCATACCCACGTACGTGCACATCCACGTACGTGCACGTGTAAACTAACAAGAAAACAAAGTGAAGAAGTCTGGTACTCTGAGCGGTTTGATGGCGTGCCGAGGTCAACCCAGGTCACGCCGTGTTGCAGGTTCAACATATTTGCGCACATTAAAAAAAAACGTATAGCACATTTATATATGAATGTATGGAGGGTCAAGTGTGGCACATTAAATCCAGATGGAAAGAGAAAGATGGAGGAAGTAGAGAGGTGGAGGTGTAGTGAGAGAGTGAGAAGTGATGGATGAGGAAGTTCGTTGCATAGAAAAATAAATTTCACTTGATGTGAAAACATTTCTCAGAGTTGGAGAATAATTAGAGCTGTTAGCGAAAAATTTTCAGACAAATTACGATCCAAAAATAAATATGGAAGCAAAGAAATGCTGAAATAATTTAACATTAACCACCACTGAATACTTTGTACATATCACATACAAAATAGCTTTTAACAAAAAACCTGTCAGGAAATGTGAGAAGCTGAAAATAAATAAATAAATAGGATTAGATTAATTATAAATGACAAAGGAAGTTACCTGTTTGTTTAAGACAATTTTAAAGGTAAAAGATGAAAATTTACAAATTATTATTAAAAAAAACCAAATTGTATTCAAAACATCAATTAAGTCAAATTGGATTTAGTTCACTGAAATTGAAATATCTGTTTTGTTAAGGTTATGTAAAAAAAAAAAGTGTACAAAATGACATGGGAATTTTAAAAACCACATTAATTCACAGATTTTAAGATTCCAATGTATTTAAGTATTTAGTGGTAGTTACGTTTCAGTGTCCTGCTGATTCAAAATAAATACATTTGGCCTTTATTTGCTTCCATACAGACACGACCTGCATTATTTTTCCTTTAAAACAAACAAAGTGGTTTTAATTTATCATATAACAAACAGAATTCACATCCAAACTTGCGTGATCAATCAATAAAACTTGTTGTTATGCACAGAGAGCGCTAACGGTTACTACAAGCCATATCCAAGAGGACAGTGATGCTTTGCTGCACAAAGTTTATATAGTGTTATGTTTTTGAATTCTTTATTATATCAAATTGATATTCTTGGATGTCTGCGGCTCTATTTAATAAGATAACGGTAATATAATTTAAAAAAAAAGCAGAATTGCATGTGATTTTCTATTAAACATTCAGGGAGATTTTAAAATCGGCTGGAAGTTAAGTGAAAATCGATAATTCCCTTTAAAGGTTCACTGGTGTCGGAGCCGACATTATGACATCACAGTGATGATCTCACAAGTCACTGGTGATTATTAGGATATGCAGTATTTACAGTGGTGGAACTTTACTTATACTTTTACAACTACTCCACTGAGTACACTTCTACTCCACTACATCTCAGAGGGGAACATTCAGTAGCGTAAACTGGAAGTACCTTAAGTACACATAAGTACTTTCCATCACTGTGTACTGTGACTAAAGGACGCCGTGGACATTTTTAATAATGTCCCTAAAACTGGCTCTAGCATCCGGCACAGTAAAGAGCCCAAAGAGTGAATTTGTTGACCGATATCCGCCATGTTTGTAGTTTAAAAAGAGACAGCGTGGCTGAGGGTTGTTCACATTTGAATATTTTGGTTTAAAAACTGTATATTTGGGGCTTAAAGCCCTCGGCCACAGTCTGTCTGTCTGTCTGTGTCCCATCTGCTGTAAACCAGCCAGTAAATTAAAGTAAAGAACAGCTGCTGTTTAGTTAGGAACTACACCACGACGTCTGCTGGACGACGGGCAGAGCTCAGACGGGTTTTCTTTGAGGAGGATCGGTTGTTTAAAGAAGCCGGGGGACGTCAGAGCCGGGAGCTCCGTCCCGTTTCAGGTCCGCCTGGACTCGGACCTCAACCCCATGAATCTACTTTATCGGCCGTCGGTGAACGTGGTCTGTTCTGGGTTGTCGTCCCTCCTTACATGCGCTTCTAATAACTACCAGTTAAATACTCTAACAAGGTCGTTAGCGGCATAAGCTGGCCTTTGTCGCCACTTGGAGACAATGTTTCTCAGAAGGAGAACTAAACTAAAAGTGCAGTCAGATCATGTACAGCAACGCCCTCGCTCAGAAATGTGGTAGTATTTGTATTTTGCATAAAAATATATAAAAATAAAACAAGCTCTGTTACAAATAATCTGTGTGGTTTGTCGTCATTTATCTTCCGTATAATGAACCAGATGCAACTTTGAACGTTGATGTTTATGATGAACTGAAGGTTGAAGTGTGAATATGTTCCTGTTTTCTTGGATCAGCTGGAAAATTAATCACAGAGCTAAAAAAAAAAAAAAAAGCCTTTTTTGTGCTATTTTTAGATACGTGGTTCCCACATGACAGAGACACTACAAACGTGTATATAGAATATGTCATAAGAATAGACATAGTATAACAAAAAAGGTAATTAAAAGTGAAAGTTATATAGCATGTCATTAAAATGATTTCTAGTATAGCATACGATGAAATTAAAAGCAATGCTATAGCATGTCATAAAGAAGTATTATACAAATAAAAATCATCGTCTAATGAAAATGTCAGTACAGTATATCATCATTAAAGTCGTAGGATAGTGTGCAATAAAAGGTTAGTATAGCATGTAATAACTGAAAAAGTTACAAACAAATCATAGTATATGTCAAAAAAGTCAGTATAGTATGTCGTTAAGTCAGTAGTGTCATTAAAAAGTAATAGTACAATATGTCAAAGTATAACGTTATAAAAAAAGGTGAGTAAGACATTTAAAAAGGCAAAGCATATAATGCCATGAAATGTCATAAAGAAATCTTTAAAAAAAAAGTCATGTAATATGTATGTAATAAAAAAAACAAAGGCCATTAAAAAAGATCCAGTTCAAATTTAATTTCAAAAATTAATTATGTAGAAGACATTCTATATTAATAATACATATAGCTAAATGGTTACTTTATATGAGGGTTACAAATCTCAGCTACAGCTCGTTAGTATTACTAAAACCTAAACTCCAGCCATGTTGCACTACCACATGACTGACTGCTGGGGGCGCCACAGACCACCCAACTCCAGTGTCACCTCTGTTTCATTCAATATCATGCTGTTGAATCTCTTGATTTCATAGTTTGGACTTTTCTCTGATCTCTAATCCGAAATATTGGATAATTTTAACATTTTGGAGCATCAAACAGGCTGCTCAACCAACTGCTGTTGGTTGAGCTGGAGCTCATTTTGAATAATTAACGTGAAGTTAATTTAATAATTAAATGATTGTTTGTTCGTTGAATCATGGATTCATCTGTTAATTATTTTCTCCATTAAAAATAGTGAGAAACGTCATCATGGTGTGATATCGTTAGTGTTTATTTAGTCCAAAACCTCAACATTATAACGTAATACATTAACATTATTCATATTATTTATGAGGCTGGAACCATCGAATGGTTTTACATTCTGCCAATTCACTAATTTATTATTTTGGAATTGGTAGTTTAGTTTCATTTATCTTAATTTGTAAAGTAACGTAATGGTCATATTAAAGTAAAAAGTAGAGTATCTGAGATGTAGAGGAGTAATTAAAAACTTCAGGTTTGTACTACACAGATCTTGAGTAGATGTACTGTAAGTATAGTACGGAGAGCTGCTTCCACAGAAACGCAGACAGCTTGTGTGTATTTTTAGGTCCATAGATCGTTGGCCGGGCGCGTGCACATGACCGGGATGCCAACATAAAGGGCGAAGGTTTCCACAGGTTTTTTTTTAAACAGCCAAATCAAGACGGAATAAAAAAAACCAGACAAGCGTGCACAACAACTTAAAAAAGTATCTGTGTTTGTGTGCACGACCATGTTTTAGCCATTTGATCAACAAAATGAAGCATGTTTTTTAGGGGCGGGGGGTTTTTAGGGGCGGGGGGTTTTTAGGGCTGGGGGGGTAAAACGGCTGATCTGCACAAACCTGAGCTGTGTTTAGGAGTCGTCGAGGACACTGTGAACTGGCCCCGGGCCCAGATGCCTGCAGTCTACCTTGCATGTGTGCGTTTGTCTGATGCAACTTAAACAACATGCAAACTCATCCAACTGATATGCAAACTTAATATATTTCTATATATATACACACGCACACACGTCGGCTATATTTTCACATATGTCATGGTTGTGTAGCGTCTGTGGCGTTCAAAGACCGTCGGGAGGATCGAGTGTCTCTCAGTAATCCAACACAAAGAAACGACACCTTTCACAGTTGGCGGTGAAAAACAAAACAAAACAAAGAGTCGTCTTTCACGGCAACATGAGGGAGCCTTTTAGAAAATGTGATGCTATCAGTCTGTAAGTGTGTGTGTGTGTGTGCACTCACACACATACACACAGAAACACAAACTCTCTCTCTCTCCGCCTGCCTTCCTGCATCCAGTTCAAACCAGTTTCTGTTTATCAGCTGGATGGACGCAGCCTGTACGGTTTAGAAGCCAAAACATTGTTCATGTGACTGCGTGTGTGTGTGTGTGTGTGTGTGTGTGTGTGTGTGTGTGTGTGTGTGTGTGTGTGTGTGTGTGTGTGTGTGTGTGTGTGTGTGTGGGAGGTTTTTGTTCCCGGTATGTCAGAGTGTTCAACCGAAGAGTCAAGGTGAAGCTCCGGAGTCGCGGGGATCTTAGGAAGTTTAAACTGAGGTGATGATGATGATGATGATGGGACTCTGGTCTGCTTACTTCCACATGCACGAACGCTGGTGGAAGAAGAAGTCAGACTAATAAAAATACCAAGTCCCGCCCTTCCGACGCAAGCTTATCTCAGAAAAAACTACATATGCTTCAAGGCAAGACGAATGTTTTGAATTGTACCGTGAATCACACGTTTGTCAACTTCAAAGATCATTTTACACATCAAGAAAGTCTCAGTTTGTCATATAACTGAAGTATAAGAGTGAAAATACCACAGACTATGTAGGAAGTGGACGTCGTCATGGTGACGTCACCCGTTGGTTTGTGGTCTACAGATTTGAAGCCTCGAGTTCTGCATTTTAGGTCGTCTCCATCTTGGATTTTTTTGCAACCAGTTAAGGAAGTGACCATATTTGGCGTTGATATTTTATATCAGCCGATTTGCGTATAAAATAATTCCATTTTAAAATGCTTGGCTCTGATGCAGCTGCAGGCACGACTCTGCTCTTTATTCTAACTTTCTAAAACTTCACAGAAACGATTTATTTGTTCATCTTCATAATAAAGCTGCTGATGCACTTTTTTATGTTCAGGTCACGTTGAAAGCTTCTGTAAATTAAACACTTTAAGGAATTTCATTAAAGTTTTGTTATTTTCTATATTATGGTGCCTTTATACACTTTTTTTTTTACTGCAAACAAATATCAGTTATGGGTCTCCTAGATTAGTTATAATCAGTATCTGCCCTGAAAAGCCTAATATAATGGCTAGTATAGTGTCAAGAGAAAATTTTACATTTCATATCCCTGTACACAAAGAAAAAATAGTTTGCATTTCACAGACACAGACATGCAGCAGGATACAGAGTAACTAAATGTAATACTAACTAAATATTACTGTCAAAAGATACAGCAAGAGGACACTAACATCTCCATACAAGGTACATATACGTATATATACATATATACTCTATGCCTGAATGCATCTCTGTAGAGAAACCAGGGGACTGCTCCTGCAACGAGATAATGACCAACCATAAACCAAGAGAAGAGTATACTGACCAGTGATCAGATTATTGAGCTAATGGACCGAAACTAAACCACAACGAGCTTGTAGCTTATTACAAGGTCAACATGTGGAGGCAATAAAAGACACAAATCAAATCAGTGACGGGTGGGAAACGTTCATTATCCCGGGGAAGGAAACACATCTTAGTCCACAGTCCAGAATCAGCCAATCAGGAAGGCCCTTCTCTAACTTCCGTTTCACTGAGACTTGAAATACTGGAAATGCCCTTTTATAGAGTAAGTTATCATGAGATCACTGAGGTTTCTACCACCTTTATTCTAACATTCTTCAGAACGTCATGATGTCGACTGGTTTATTACAGATGTTACAAAAACTATCCCCAACTTCATCACTTTCCAAATTTAATTCCAGAATTATCTAAAATCTCTCAAATTTATGGACTCTAAAAAAGTATTAAAACTCTCGAACTCTTTCATTTATTTACAGAAGATTAATATTTTATATTATATTTTGTTATACTGGAATGTATTTATCCCCAGATTATTATTTTTTTGTTTCTAATATATTGTCAAAAGCCAACTCAAGTTTCTGATTTGCTGTAAATGTGAAGTTGTTAAACAAAGTTTATTATTAAATTGAATAATATATATATATATATATACACACACACACACACACACACACACACACACACATACATACAGACAGACATACTTCCGTGTTCTAGACCAGAAACCAGTCTTCGGACCGGAACCATTACACCCACGTTATAACACTGAGACAACAACACAACAAATAAGCTCATTAATTCAATAGCTCAATAAAAACAATGGTAATACATTATTTAAACTAACTAACTAATAATCGGAGCCTGAAAGCCCAGCAACCCGCATACATCCGCACAGAACCGGAAAAAAAAACAAGAAATCCCGATCATCGCGAGTGGAACCGGAACAGCAGCCAGACTCACAGCAGCGAACCCGGACATAGAAATTCACCAGCAGCCATCCCGCCGTGCTAGCATAAACGAGCTAGCAGCGGTAGCATAAACGAGCTAGCAGCTGTAGGATAAACAAGCTATATACGGTAGCATTCACGTTAGCACAAGCGGAACGTCAGCGGCTACTTAGCTTTAGACGCCGGCGTTGACACGCGATATAGAAGCATACCGGTATGTTAGGACTTTTACATCATTTTTACAACATTTTATGAATTTTGTCGATTTTTCACTTTTTTCCCGACATGCTATAGTATGACTTTTTTTTTCCCTGAAAAAATTGACCATGGCTTTTTATGGCTGTTTTGGACTCACTACACTGAGACTTGGTGCATCAAGCGATATGAGCGATTTTTATGCCTTTTTAACAATTTTAAATATTTTTTTATGAATATATTCTGACTGACTTTTTCGTGAATTTTCGGCATGACCTTTTTTTAACAATATGATCAAGGCTATTATTTTTAAAGATTATTTTCTTGCATAGACACCTTTGTATTTAGCGGTGGATAGAGAGGAAACATGGGAGAGAGAGGGGGATGTGACATGTATCAAAGGATCTCCAGCCGGGATTCGAACCTGAGGCTGCTGCATATATGCAGACATGGGTAAATGGCATGCACTCTAACCACTCAACCACCTGCCTGCCTGCCATGAATAAGCCTTTTTATGACTGTTTTGGACTCACTACACTCAGATTTTGATTGACACGCGATATAGAAGCATATGTTAGGACTTTTACATCATTTTTACAACATTTTATGAATTTTGTCGATTTTTCACTTTTTTTCCGACATGCTATAGTATGACTTTTTTTTCCCTGAAAAAAATGACCATGGCTTTTTATGGCTGTTTTGGACTCACTACACTGAGACTAGGCGCGTCAAGCGAGATGAGCGATTTTTATGCCTTTTTAACAATTTTAAATATTTTTTTATGAATATATCCTGACTGACTTTTTCGTGAATTTTCGACGTGCTATAGTACGACTTTTTTTTAACGTTAACTTAACGTGAGTGACTATAAGCCGCTAACGCGAACTGCTAGAGCCAGGTAGCTTACAAACTAGTAGCCTGCTGTCTCTGTGTCGAGCATACACTAAAAGCGGGCTCACATGAGTGACGTGGACGTACGGACAGTACAGTCTGTTAATGAACCCAGATCAGTGACAGTTGTCATCGCAGCTGCCTGAATGCCGTTATGACGTGACGTGGTGGTGCTGTTGAACTCTGCACTTTTCTTGGTTATTTTGTTGTTGTTTTTTTCTTGGTGGTTTTATGGTAGGGCTAACGGTAGGGCTGACACAATTCTTGATGGGGCTATAGCCCAACCAAGCCCCTCCCTGGCGCCGCCACTGGTGGCCGGCGACAGGCGGCGGTGGCCGTGGCGGCTGGCCGGCCGGCGATAAGCTGCAGTGGCCGACGAGAGGCGGCGGCGGGGTCTTCGTCCGTCAAAAACCGTCACTCAAACCAAAGCGCCGTATGACAGTCTGAACACTATAAAGATCGGGATCGGGATCGTTGAAAATAAAAATAGCAGTGAGGACGATGTAGTGATCGTCTCATTATTGAAAATGATTTTTTTCTCAAGAAATGAGACGGCCACAGAATCCCCTTATTGCTGGAGGACTCGTTCTTTTGGTTTTGTAAATTTTCGCAACGAATATGTATTAAAAAATAATTATCCTGGTAATTTCTCTGCGTGAGACTTAAGAGCCGTTGGCGGAATCTGACACGTAGGCCTATTAATTATGCGTCAGGAACAACGTCATCAACGGCGCCGAAAGAAATCCCCCGAGTAGTGTCCGAAAGTGTTTTTTCATTTTGCCTTTGAGTCCACGTGCCCTCCATAGAACTACCCTATATAGGGAGTAGGGAGTAGGGAATGATTTCGGACACAGCCGGTCTCGGTCCACGGTCCAAAAACTCGAGAACCCCGCTGAGCTGCGGTTTCCGGGATTATCCCAACCGCCAGAAACCCGACAGCCAGACCGAGTGGCGGCAAAAGCGAGCACGCGCTGAATGTACCGTTTATAAAGTCAGTCATCTGATTGGACGAGGCTAGTCACGCGCCTACGACTAACCTTGTAAAGAGCACGTTAAACAAACGTGAAGGAATTGATGCTGCCTTCACGGACTAGTCAGAAGATCGTTCTTTCCCGCTTCTGAAGTCGGAATAAGGAGAATGTCACGTTCAAGTGCTTTGTTGTCGGGATGAATAGAAAAAATGGCGGCTGAAGGTTCCTTGTTACATGTATAATTCCTTTATGATAAAAAAATTAAATAGAATAGAACAATTAATAGCATTGGTGTTTATCAAGTTAAGTTTTATATAGATTTTTAATTCAATGAATACATAATTAAAACAATTATCTTCATTTTGTGCTCAAATGTCTCTTGTTTTACACATGCGGTGACATCGCTCGTAATACGAGAGAAAGGAAGATGTTCCACTCTTTGGTTCCGCTGTTGTTGTCAAGGACGTTCTGGACAAAACCGAAACACAGACAAGTTTTTTTTTTTATCTCCAGCGATCGTAAAAGTGCTGAGTTGTTCCCAAAGATTCCTGTCACTCGTCGCACAACAAACCGCTGTTTAACCTGTAAACACACACAAACACACACATGGCTGCTGGATTTATTACACCAATAATGTGAGGACACGTGATGTTTCAAAATAATGTTGTATTAGAAGTTCAAATTCAAGGTATGCGTGTTAAAATGTTAAAAAGTCAGGACCGATTCTATATCAAAAACATCCTCATGAAAGTTGCCGTTAAAGCTACGGAGCTTTTGGGATTTTAGATTTCTCTGTTTCAATCCATAAACAGCAGTTAAAACACCCATGTTTTTGTAAATAAAATGTTACATTAATCATCTTCATCATAAACTCATCTGTAAAAACCTTCAGATTAGAGACGGCAATGAAGGTGGAAAGTCTGGCGGATGTTTGTGCTGCTGAAGTGGAGATCTCTGAAAAAGTAATAAAAGTAAACAGCCTTAAAATGATATATGAACTGATAGATATCAGCATGAAACTTCCCAGTTCATTTCTTAATTTAAAACCATTATTTATTTTGTATTACAGGTTGAAATATTATGTTTAAACATGCAAACGAGGGATCATCTTGTGGGAACCTAACTGTTGACTTAAGGAGAAATCTTCAAACACAAACAGACTAAAGTAGAAAACCAAACATCTGAATGTGTATTTTTTTATATTATGGAAGACAAACTATGCAAAATATCAACATCCACCAGCAACACGTTTCTCTGAGCGCTATTTACCAGCGTACTGTAAGTTATGAAACAGCCTCACTCAAACGGGTTTGTTTTTTGTTTTCACCCACCACGCCGCTTGTCTGTCTGCAGCGAGGAATTAGGTCATGGGCTCACGTGAGCTGTCTCACATCTGGTGTGTTGCATCTGCAGCATTCAGAGGATGAAGGAAACAGCTGCTACAGCCAATCACATGCTGGAGTGCGTGGACCAGGAGGGATGAACCAAGTCCGACACAGTGAACTGGAAATGTGTAACAATTTCTTCATTTGTTTAAATGTTACGTGTTCCATTCAAAGTGAGCCGAATTAGCCGTTAGCAGCTCCTGTTAGCAGTGAACTCATGCATGTAAACGGAACCGACACTGGATCAGCGAGACACTGAAGAAATCTAAAAACATTTAGATTCTCACTGAGGTTCTGCAGTTAAAAGGGGAGCATTTTCCCCTTATTTGTTTTTGACAGACAACAGATGATTACATCAGCAGAAAGTGTCAGTATATTAATAAAGAAAACAAACATCAACCGTCTCATTACTTTATAAAATAAACTTTTTATTCTTTATCAAAAGTTGATCATGACAATAATACATATTTATAATGCACAGAAATGGAATAAACAGCAATAGAGAATATATGAAAAACTAGTGCAAAAAAAAAAATCACAAATACAAAAATATATTGCACTTTGTTTTAGGTGGAAGAATTCATGTTTTAACAACATTCTTAATTTGATATATTTATCTGTAAACATTATATCTTTTTTAAGCTTAAAAACATCTGTGTTTAAAAACAAAATAATAATAACAATAGGGCTTCGCAGCCCGACGTTGTCGGCGCTCAGGCCCTAATAAAAAGAAATCTACACCCAGAGAAGCTTTAGTTGAGAGCAGAAACCGACAGGCGACTTGTGGTGTTTTGATCTGGTTGGTCGGAGTTTTTCTCTGAGACCCGGTCCGGGTCCACACCTGGTCATTTAAACCAACACTCACAGACACACACACACACACACACTCACACACAATCACACACAATCACACACAATCACACACAATCACACTCACACTCATTCACACATAATCGGAGCTTTAATTTAAGTGCTCGAGGTTGTTTGTTAACGTGACACTTTCCCACATATAATCATCGCTAGTCTCCGTTTTTCCAGCTGACATCTGGTTGCCGACGGCAACGCCTGCAGGAGCTCAAACTGTTGCTTCGTCCTCTTCAAATGTGCCGTTTAGATTAAAGAGACATTGTGGGGTTTTACACCTGTGGAGAGTCGGCTGTAGCATTTAGTTTGCGAGATACAAAACCACCAATAGAGAAACAGGAAGTACGGTTTGTGCAAAATCCCTGGAGGAGGCGGCGGTGGGCGGAGTCAGAGCCGTCAAGTGGCGTCAGAGAGAGAGGATCCAGCATGGCGCCAAATCCCTCGTCCATAAGGTCAACGGTCACCCAATCCTGTCTCAGCTGACTCTCCCGCCACATTTATCGTGACATATAATCTGGTGAGAAGCCGAGGTGGAGGGGCCGCGGGGCGCCGGAGGGGCCGAGGGGCCGCAGGTGGTTGAGGGCGGCGGTGGCATCCTGTCTGTTCAGATGCCCTCTGAGCTCACGGAGGCTCGCCTCAGCGGGATGGACACGTGTCGGGCCTCCGGACCTCCGCGGCCCCGCAGACCTCCACGGGGTCGGGGTAAGGATCTACCTAAGAGGGGGGAGGGGCATAGAGACAGGGCGTCATGGTTACAGGCTGCTGATACTTTTGGAAGCATTTTAAAGCCCCTCATCCAATCAGATCCCTCTAGATGTATCATCTGATTTTCGATGGGGTCCCAACATAAAACACAATCACCACATAATAACAGAGGAATGACAGAAATATTAATAATAATAATAATAATAATAATAATACATTTGAAGAAAAAAAATACAATATACATTATAAACATGTAAGTTTAGCTGACAACAGCTAAAAACTAGTCAAAGGTCTCGAAGTCAGAGGTACGATCACATGCCAGTTAGCTTAGCTTAGCACAAAGACTGGGAACGGGTGGTAACAGCTAGCGTGGCTCAGTCTGAAGGAAAGTCCACAAGAAATACAACCTTCAGAGAGTAAAAAACAATAAACAAAGACACTTCAAGATCAATAAGTTTGATACTAGATAGAATTTTAATACTCGTTTGTTAGGTATGAACTCTAACTGCATCCAAACTGCACATTTTATATACGTGTTGTTTTAAGTTTTAAGTTTAAAGGTTATTTACATCTAACTGGATACTTTTATACTCTTTAACTGCATCATTAAAAGTATGTTTAATATGTTTTGTACACCATGTTGATGTTTTATATTGTGTAAACTCTTTTACTGCATCTTAACTGGATATTTTGTAAACACAGTGTGACAGTGTTTTAATGACAGTCTGTGTGTGTGTGTGTGTGTGTGTGTGTGTGTGTGTACCTCAGAGTAGAGTGGTGGGGGCAGATATCTGAACTCTGTGATGTAGGTCAGCAGAGACCCCTGGTCCCCCTGGTCCCCCTGGTCCCCCCGGTCCCCCCGGTCCTCCCGGTCCTCCCGGTCCGGCCCCTCCCCCTCAGACCTATCACAGCCATGCAGACAGTCCCGCCTGTGAGACTCCGATATCTCCAGATCGCTGTAACTTGGCGGCGCTGCAGTAAATAAAGGCGTGTCAGAGATTGAGTTTTTTTGGGGGGACAACGTGTCCTCAGGACTTGGCATCTGGCGGTCCTACCTTCCGGCCTCTCTGATAGGCCGAGCCAGCTCAGAGCGCTGCAGGTGCTGCTGATGCTTGAGGTTCGGGGGGTGCAAACGTGCAGCGGGATGGTCCCGATCACCAACGGCAACGACAGGGACAGATTCAAACCGCCGGGGACGTCGACGTAGACCTGCAGAGAGACGGGCAGGAACTAGTCAGTCCGGATCCAGTTAGACCAGATCGTATCAGCTGGTGTTTTCATGCACACATGACCTACTTTATATCATTATAATCATATTATATTAAATAACCATCACACCCGAGTGTGAGAAGTGAAAAACACTTAACAGCAGCTTCCTGAACCATCCAATAATAATCATTTTTATAATAATCACTATTATTATATTCTTGTATGAGGTTATACGGGTATTTACAGGTTTTTAGTGTTATGAGAAAAGTATTAGTAGTTTCCATTGTGCTATTAGTAGTAATAGTTATTAGTAGTTTTTAGTAAGTTACTTAACAATTTAGAGAGTTATTGACATTTTATTATTAGGTTATTTACACTTTAGTGTTGTTATTTTATTGTGTTACTTTTTTATCTTTTAAATTTCATTTCATTATTATTTAGACTCTATTTGGTAGTTTTTCTTGTGCTATTAGTTAGTAATTCACATTGAGGTTTGAGTATTTTTTCTTCAGTTACTTCTGGATTATTCATTAATATAAAGAAAGGTGTTTCTGTTTAGCCAGTAGATTAATTGATTTGAACTAATAATAATAATAAATAATAATTTTAAATAGTGCATACTTTTGACACTAAAATACTTCCGTGCTCAAGTATAATTTTGTAACTTGTAATTGATTAATCTGAACACTCCGGGTCATTCTGCACACTATGGTTCTGACCTGGTCCAGACCCGTCCAGACCAGTCCAGACCTGGTCCAGACCTGGTCCAGTCCCGTGGACTCACCACGAGGGCGTACTCCACCCTGATGATGGGACAGTCCAGGATGGATGGGGACACCGGGGGGATCTTCAGCAGCTTGCCCTCCCAGCTCTGGGTCTTGCCCTGGGCCAGAGGGTCCCCTCTCAGATTGGACACCAGCTGCTGGATCTGCTTGCCTTTGCCCTTGGCGAAGAAGGTCTGGGTCTGGTACAGGGCGGCCTTGGGCACCACGACCCGGGACGAACAGTTCTCCACCTCGGCGAAGATTTGGATCGACTCGCCTTGGAGAGAAGGGAGAAGAGATCAGTCTGTCGGACTGAGAGAGAGAAGTGCAGTGAGTGAAATCTTAAAGGATGAAGCAGAAGAAGAAGAAGCAGAGCTGGAGGACGTGGAAGGGGGCGTGGCTTACCTGGCGTGTAGCCCCTTCGCTCGATCTTGGCACTGAGGGAGATTGGACCTGAAGCACAGAACCAGCAGCATAGCGTCTTCTCCTTCGTACCGGCCTGAGGAGCCTGAAGCACACGACCGCCGGTGTTAACACCTCGGTGACATTTCCGGCTTCACAAGGAACATTGTGAGACGCGAGCTTGTTCGCTGTCTTGCCGAGAGTGAGACAAGAAGATCGACACCACACAGGACTGTGTGTTAACGTGAAGCTACAGCTGTTTAGCCTAGCTTAGCTTAGCATAACGACTGGAAACGGCTAGCCTGGCTCTGTCTAAAATTCACAAATAAATGTTACATGTCATTTGATTAATATTTTGCTGTAATTGCATTTTCTTTTGATTTGTATTGCTGTTAATAAAAAATAGTGTTACATATGTTATATATTTGTATACATGTATAAGAAGCAAGTATAGTATATCCAGGCTAGCTGACTCATGTTGTTTTTAAACATGATAAATAAATAAAGTGAGCTGACGAAACTAATTGACGAAGCTAACTGACGAAGCTAATTGATGAAGCTGACAGATGAAGCTAACTGACGAAGCTAACTGATGAAGCTAACAGATGAAGCTAACTGGCTCGAGCTATGTCTTTAACTTCTCTTCCGACGCTCAGCTAGAAAGCGAATGCTGGCGACCCCCCAAAGTGGTTAGTCCTGGTTCAGGACCAGCAGGTGGCGCTGTCTCCTACCAGCAGCAGTGGTGTGTTGATGTCGATGTGCTCGAACACGATGAACTCTTTCTTGGCTCTGACCGGCAGCAGCCACGGACGGTGAAGCTCCGCCTTCACCCAGTACCTCACGCTGCCATGCTTCCCCTCGAAGGACGTGGCCAGGGCCCTGAGGAGGGAGGGGGCTAGTGGTTAGCGGTTAGCAACGTCACCTTTATTATTGTTATTGTTGTCATTTTTATATACATCTTATTATAACTTCTACACTATTTTTGCATTATTATGTATCGTGATTATTATTATCAATTATCATTCAACTTTAGGAGACATTACAGAAAAACATCAAACGGCGATGCTAATGAAAGCTTGACATCACTTTAAGCATGTATACGAGAAGAAAAGTAAAAGTACATGATGTAGTACTTCATCAGTACTCACATCTGAGGCAGGTTGAAGCTGAAGGCGAACTCGTGGACGCCAGCGTGGAGAACGCTCAGACCTTCCTCCGGACCGTCCTCGTCTGAAACAAACCACAATATTCTCATCAATTATTCATTATTATTATTATTATTGATCATCTTCAGTCCCTGAAGATTTCCTGGTTTCATTTTTAAGTAAAGTACTAAATACCACACTGTAATAGTTATCTGTTACAATAAAAGTACTAATACCACACTGTAAAAGTACTCTGTTACAATACAAGTAAAACATACAAAACATAGAACTATAGAAACACAGAACTATAGAAACATAAAAACAGAAACGCTGAAACACAGAAACAAAGAACTATAGAAACATAGAAACATAGAAAGAGAAACACCGAAACAAAGAACTATAGAAACATAGAAACATAGAACGAGAAACACAGAAACAAAGAACTATAGAAACATAGAAACAGAAACACTGAAACAGAACTATAGACACAAAGAACGATAGAAACACAGAACCAGAGAAACATAGAACCACAGAAACATAAAAACAGATAAACATAGAACTATAGAAACATAGAACTATAGAAACACAGAAACATAGACCCGCCCAGCGGAGAACCGAGGTGACCTCTTCACTTCCTCATTTCTTCTGTTATTGTTTGTTTCCCACATTTAAACTTCCTGCCAGCTCAGCGCCGCCACACACTCTCTGTATGTCTGCAGGAAGAGCGTCACCAACAGTGTGTGTGTGTGTGTGAGTGAGTGTGTGTGTGAGTGTGTGTGGGTGTGTGCGAGTGTGTGGGTGTGTGTGCGTGTGTGTGTGTCTGTATGTGTGTGTGTCTGTGTGTGTGTGTGTGTGTGTGTGTGAGCGTGTGTCTGTGTGTGTGTGTGTGTGTGTGTGTGTGTGTGTGAGCGTGTGTCTGTGTGTGAGTGTGAGTGAGTGTGTGTGTCTGTGTGTGAGTGTGTGTGTGTGTCTGTGTGTGTGTGTGGGTGTGTGCGAGTGTGTGTGTGGGTGTGTGTGTGGGTGTGTGTGTGTGTGTGTGTCTGTATGTGTGTGTATGTCTGTGTGTGTGTGTGTGTGTGTGTGTGTGTGTTCCACGTCAGGCCGCCGGCGAACACAGCTAGCAGGAGCAGACCGGTAAGAACCAGACTGAGCAGCTTCCTTCAGCTGGAAACTCCAACTCACGCATCACAACTTGCCTCCTGATTGGAGGAGAGGGTTAGAGGCCGGGCTCTGATTGGTGCAGCCAAGACAAGCCCCTGCCCACATTAGTACAACCATGTGGTGTGTTGCACGCGAGAAGGAGGAGGAGGAGGAGGAGGAAGGCTGTCCTACACCAACAGGTAGAAACAGCTGATACAAACATCCCTTTAGCAGACGTTCTGGAGCTTTCAGTAAAAAACAACAACCTTCCCCTTTAGTGAACAACGTAGATACAGCTGCCTCTGCTGAGGAAGACCATGTGACCCCACCAAAAGCTTTGGAAGTAATACATTCATCCATGAAAGTTGAGTAAGAATCACTTTAACGTAGATTCAGCATGTACGGAAGCCAAGAGCCGTTTGCAGCAAACAAATAAACACGTGAACAAATAAACAAATACGTAGGTCGCATAAACAAACAACAGCACGGCACACGTCCTCTCAGAAACGTGCTGCTTGTTGACCTTTGACATCCGTCCATCTGAACACGACAGGAAGTAAACAATCATTCACATCCAGACGGCTGACAGTCTGACTCACACACTGGTTCTACTGGGAGGAACACACTGGTTCTACTGGGACTAACACACTGGTTCTACTGGGACTAACACACTGTTTCTACTGGGATTAACACACTGGTTCTACTGGGATTAACACACTGGTTCTACTGGGACTAACACACTGGTTCTACTGGGACTAACACACTGTTTCTACTGGGATTAACACACTGGTTCTACTGGGACTAACACACTGGTTCTACTGGGACTAACACACTGGTTCTACTGGGACCAACACACTGGTTCTACTGGGAGTAACACTGGTTCTACTGGGACTAACACACTGGTTCTATTGGGAGGAACACACGTCCTGTACTTGGAACCAGCTTTAACTGTCCACATTGTTAATTTTACAAGTACAAACAGAAACACGAGAGAGAGAGAGAGAGAGAGAGAGAGAGAGACAGAGAGAGAGACAGAGAGACAGAGAGAGAGAGAGAGAGAGAGAGAGAGAGAGAGAGAGAGAGAGAGGAAGGAGAGGGAGGGGGGAGGGAGGGAGAGAGAGACGGAGAGAGAGAGAGGGAAGGAGAGGGAGGGAGGGAGAGAGAGAGAGAGAGAGGGAGAGATAGAGAGGGAAGGAGAGGGAGAGAGAGAGAGAGGGAAGGAGAGGGAGAGAGAGAGAGGGAGAGAGAGAGAGAGGGAAGGAGAGGGAGAGAGAGAGAGGGAGAGAGAGAGAGAGGGAAGGAGAGGGAGGGAGGGAGAGAGAGAGAGAGAGAGAGGGAAGGGGGAGGGAGGGAAGGGGGAGGGAGGGGGAGGGAGGTCCTCCCTCCTCTGGCAGTTTCTAACAGGTTTAAACTGCTTCTAACAAAGGGAGTTGCCTCGAGCTTCAGGATGTCATCAGTTCAACGTTATTCCCCTCCGTCGCACGAAACTCATAAAACACATAAAACTCACAAAAACGCATAAAACTCATAAAACACATAAGAATCATAAAACACACACAACACGTACTTCCATGTTTCTCTTTTAGCTTTTTTTTTTTGCAGCAAAATTTGCAACTTTTCTGTTTCCACCACAAAAGAAGAAATGTGAAGATGCAGAATTTTATTTAAGTGTGATTTAATGAAGAAGAAGAAGAAGAAGAAGAAGAAGAAGAAGAAGAAGAAGAAGAAGAAGAAGAAGAAGAAGAAGAAGAGGAGGAGGAGGAGGAGGAAGAGCAGCTGTATCAGCTGTTGCATCAGCACCAGCGTCTCTGATGGAGGTTCTTTGTTCGGACTAATAAAGTTGGATTGAATCCGATGCTGCCGGTCTCACCTGTCTCCTCGCCGATCAGCGTGTCGTGGTGGTGCAGGTACTCCACCTCCTCCGTGTAGTTCTGGGTGTACGCCGTGTTGGCCCCGGTGTTCCTGGACTCGGTCCAGCGGACCTTGGCGACCCCTCTCGCGGTGACGTCCAGGCTCCTGACGCGCACGTCGCCGGCGACCTCCACCACCACCCGGCCGGAGACCGGGTCCCCGCCGGAGAACGCCGGTAGGTGGTTCTGGTTCAGGCTGTCGAAGTGGATCCCCAGCAGCCGGACTTTGCCGAGCACCATGATGGGGCGCCGGGGAGACCCGCCGGAGTCCGGCTGCGCGTTCAGACCCGTGTGGCGCACCAACATGCGCCTCAGCCGCGGAGCGCCCGGCTCCGGCTCGGTCAGAGCCGGGTCCTCCAGGTCCTCCGGGTTCCTCCGCGTCCCGGTCGGTGACGGTTCATCAGCGGGAGACGCAGCTGCTGGGGGCCGCTCAGGCTCCGCTCTCCTCCCCGCTGTCTCTCTGCCGCGTCCCGCCGCCGCCTCTTAAAGCCTCCGTGCGCCCAAATAACCTCACTGAGCATGTGCGCACGAACCGGCCGGCCTGCCCACACGCACGCGCACAGACGCACGCACTCGGCAGTAATCTACAACCTGTATAACACCCAGTAGAATATGTCTGCACTTGTCTTCATAGTTCTTCATAGATAATACATAAATAAATCGTCATTAAAAGTATTTTCCAAAGGTTTCCTGGATCTAATTTGGCACGAGGAGTCACATTAAAATGAGATATACATGTTTTTATTTTAATAATAATATATTTTTAATAATATATATATATATATATATATATATATATATATATATATTACTATAAATAATATATCATAAGAAATACATTATTACATTTATATATGTTAATTTATATAAATAAAAATATATTATAGGAAATAAATTATTATTACAATCATATACATTATATATAAATATAAAAATGTTTACATTTTCATATCATCAAACACCTCCAATCATCTTTTCAGGTCTGTATGTTTGACTGGACACAAAGTGATTGTTTAGTTTATGTTCAGACATGTTCAAACGTCGTCATGGTGACGTAGGTTTGTGGACTACGATTTTGAATTTTGAATTTTTGCATTTTGGCTGTCGCCATCTTGGAATTCTTGCAACCAGTGAAGGAAGTGACCATATTTGGACTGTGGAGGAGCGACGGGTGGATCTGATGAACACAGTCAACCAGCACCCTTACAGGATCTGGATCCATGTGGATTCTGGTGTGAAGCTGCTGACAAAGTTAGCTTCATGATCAAGGTTCAACTTTACGGCTAAGTGTTAAAGTCATCTTAGTAGTTAACTAGCAATGGTAGCGACCTGTCAATCAGCAGGTAAGCCCCGCCCTCTAAAGCATCCCTGCTTTCTGGTCTGTTGGACTCTAAATTGACCATAATGTACTAAATGAACATCATGCTGGATTGAAGAAGACTTGAAACTAGAGACTGAGACATAAACTCACGTTTACTATGTTTACTGAGATAATACATTTGTCTTCCAGCAGGGACATAACATGATATAATTAGGCTATATGCTGATCTTTAAACAATCAAACGAGGCCCCCTGCTGGACAAACTTGAGTTGCACAAGCTGCGGACCGAAAACACTGAAAACAGATTTTAACGTCTGACTTATTACAGACAATATTCATATAACGTAACATCAGTTACAGGACAGGCCTTTAGTCAATGTACTTCCGGGTTTTCTTATTTTTTCCCCCCATATCTATAACAATATAAAACCAGACAATCAATTTAACAGAAAAACATGTTTAAAAAAAGAAAAACAGACTAATATTACAAATAGCCTACAATATGATTTAGAAAAATGCTGAGAAAGTAATTGTCAATGAGAAAAACAGTCGAGCTCGAGCACCAAATCAACAGACAACAATCATGTCAATATAAGAAATATAAAAATGAATACATGAATGAAAACCTTTTTAAACTACGGTGAATTAAAGGGGACTTACTCGTCCGGAGGACGCCGTTATCTCCGAGCTCCATCGCGAACAAACGTCCACAAATCCAGTTAGAAATCAGAGGAACGAGACGCCGCAGAACTTCACCGAGAATCTTCTTGTTTTTAAGTTTCCTTCAGTGTCACGTGACTCCGGGGGAAATCTGTCCGTCCGGTCACGTGTCCGCTGCGAGCACGAGCCGGTGGTGGATCATCCGGGATACTTTTAATAAACACTATCAGGCTAAATGTAAACTAATACAGTTTTAAAAAAAAGTAACTGCAGCTAAGTGACGCTGTGCCCACTTCAAACTTCCTGCTCGCAGCAGCAAAGCATCATGGGAGCTGCAGTTCCAAACACCTGCAAGAATAATCCGCTCGACCAAAGAGAAGTAAAACAGACATTTTTGGTTCTAAATTAAAAATAAAAAAAAATCCCATATGGCCCTAATCCTCTTCCGTACCGTGTTGAGGTTTGGAAGCTGCTGTTCCGTGTTTTGTTTCATAAAAAGGAATTAAATCTGAGGAAGTTAAAGACGTTGAACAGAACCAACAAACAAATACACAATATCTACTTTCTCACAATAACTCTCTACCGCTAAACTTCACTGTTGTATAATAATAACAAACAGAGCCGCTTTGATCTGTGTAGAAATATATTTTCTCAGACAACCACTACATGGTCTGACTTCTTTACATTCAGCAGCACATACCCATGATGCAACAGGAAAGAGAGGACAGATTCATGTGCACAGAAGTGATGATGGAGAACTTTCTCTCTTTACATGAGTTGGACGAGCGACACATTCAGAATCCAGAAATGCTCTTTGCACATAGTTTATGTTCATTCATGCAAAAAACCCACAAAAAAACACTTTGACACGTGCAACACGACGGTTTACGCAAAAACATGCAGGAAGTCGATCCGGAAAACTTTCCACATGTGAAACATCGACCGAAGCTGGAAATCCACCAGAGGAGCCGGGAATTAGGTAAAAAAAATTAATTAATTAAACAAAATATGTTCATATATATATAGTTAATTTTTATGGAAGGTTTAAAATGCAGAATAAAAACAAATCAAAGCAACGAAGTGGAATATAAAACACATTGTTATATGTTTTGACATCATAGTTAAAAAAAAACAAACGGACATGTTTATAAACTGAATCTATTTCCAATATTAAATACGGAAGTGGCATTAATGTCAGCTATATTTGCTTCAATTCATTTTAAAAGTATGAATACTTTTGGGTAAATATGAACCAGTAAAGTGATATTATTGATAGTAAACAAAATACTCACAAGTAAACTTCCTGTGTACAAGTGTAAGTAAACGTTATTATTAGAAAAAAGTACTTAAAGTATTAAAAGTATAAAAATGTCCCATATGACTAATATTATATATTGCATTATTGATTGGTTATTATGACTCAGCATTCATGTAAAAGCAGGATTTGACTGCTGTGGTTGTTGAACTGCAGCTTATTTTTATGATGAACTCGTGATTATTAATTAACCTGCTGATTGTTGGGTCTGTGATAAACGGGAGAAATGGCGTCAATATTAACTGATTTAAAGCAGAGCTTCTAAACTCTATGACCGAAAACAGGTGGAATGTCCCTTTAACTGTAAACTCATTTAAAAAGGAAATCATGTTAAAATGTAAAAAGGTGCTTTTGTGTCAGCTGCTTCCATACAACGGCATATCCGGGTCACTGAAGGTACAACAAATACACTTAAAAAAACACATAAGAAAAAATAAAAAAAGAAGATTCTCAGAGATTAAAAACTAAAAACAAGATTAAAGTCACAAGTTTAATCTTTCACATTTGTGATTTTTTTCTTATGAATTTGTGACTTTAATCTGGTAAATTCAGTGTTTTTTCTCAGAGTTTTTTTCTAAAACGCCGCCGTAGCTTCCAGAATGAAAACTTTGAAATGAGCAAATAAAGGAAGCATCGGTAATCGACATGTTTCATACGAGGTAATATGTCCCGAGTGAGTATAAATACGTGAATGTGATACATGGAAGAACGGGATTACAGCAGAAACATGCAACATGTTCAAAACACTCAAAAACGTTGGCAGAAATAAAAACAGGTCCATACATGCATCCATTCATCATATTAATATTAGCATTATTATTATTATTATGATTACACGTTCAGGGTCATTCTGTGCATTTTTAGAAATAAAAAATACAAACCTTTAGAAAATAAATCTTTCCACGGTAACAAAAACAAGCAACTCAGCAGCTACAACGTTTTCATAAAGATTAAAATATACAGAAAATATATATAAATAACGTAGTTTACAGAGTTTACAGCGGAGACCACGACGCAGTGGCGGCTAGCTCGTTAGCTCGGGTTCGCCCTCCGACGTTTGCTGGGGCTTTGACCGGGATCCACCCTCAGCTCACGGTAATGCATCTGTAAACACACACACACACACACACCCACACAAACAGATTAACATACTGAACCCCTGCAGGACTATAAAGACCTAGGATCAAGAGGCTCCACCCACCACTTGGACGTCAGAGGGAACTCTGGACAGGAAGTCCAGCAGCTCATTGTTGTCAATCAGGTACGGGTCACGCAGCTTCTTGGTGAACTTGTTCACACCTGAGGAGGAGAGCAGACACATCCAGGTGAGGTGTGTTGAGTGTGATGAGTGTGATGAGTGTGTTGAGTGTGATGAGTGTGTTGAGTGTGATGAGTTTGATGAGTGTGATGAGTGTGAAACCAGGACTCACCCCAGACCAGCACCAGGTACCTCAGAGGAACGAGGTAGAGCAGAACGGTGGCTGAACACAAGGTGGCGATGGCGAGCCAGCTGAGGAAAGGCACGGTCCAGTTCACGGTGCTGCAGAACAGAAAGACAGGTCAACACGTTGCTGCAGAGCAGACAGACAGGTCAAAACCTCTCATCCCATGATGCATCGGGGAATCACCCAGACGAAGGGCGGCAACGGTAGAGAAATGTCCTACAATGCCGCCACCTTGTGGTTTGCAGTGATACCACACCCAAACCGCCTTGTGTTTTTTACCTGTCTGACTGTCTGTCTGTGTGCCTGTCTGTCTGTCTGTACCCAGGATTATGAAAACTACTACTGAATTTTTTCATAATTTTATGCAGCAAAAAAGTTTTGTTAAGCATCTGCTCAGTCACATATTATTATTATCATTATTATATTATTATAATTATATTATTATAATATTTTCATTAAAATATTATAATAATTTTGCGGCTGCACTGATTCTTCTCTTTTTCATTTCATGATGAATACATACCTTCTATTCCATTCTTTCTAGTACGTTCTCCGTTATACTCACTTCTTCATCCTCTCGCCGTACGACGCCACGTCGTCCAGAGCGCTCTGCACACTGAGGAACACATCCTGGATGGCGTACAGTTTATCCAGGAAGCCCTTGTGCTCCGACTCCTGAAGGCGAGGAAATAAAACCATGAAGTTTCATCACATTTAATACGACCTTTAACCCACGGACGCTTCGTCTACCTTCTCCTCTCGGTCCTCTTCCTCGTCCTCCCATTCGAACATGGCTTCCATCGACTGCAGCGAGAGACGGACGATTAGACGGCGAGAACGATGATGATGTCATCATTATTGATATGATTATTGATATGCTTCTCACCGTGTCGGAGGATTCTCTGCCGGAGGAGAAGAAGTAGTTCCAGACGAGCAGCAGCAGCAGAGCCAGAGGGAACATGTAGAGCTCGAAGTTCCACACCACCACCACGAACAGCTGCAAGTACAAGTACACAGTGTACTCAGTGATATCTGCTTTCTACTCCATTCATCTCAACCAGACAGGGAACGTACACACCGTCATGCTGGATCACATCCCAATACATCTAAATACATGAAGTTATTAATCACATGTTCTTCCTTCCTTCTTGTGTGTATACGTGTGTGTATGTGTGTGTATGTGTGTGTGTGTGTGTATGTGTGTGTATGTGTGTGTGTGTGTGTATGTGTGTGTATGTGTGTGTGTGTGTGTATGTGTGTGTATGTGTGTGTATGTGTGTGTATGTGTGTGTGTGTGTGTGTATGTGTGTGTATGTGTGTGTGTGTATACATGGGTGTGTTTCCCACCAGGAAGGAGACGATGCTCCTCTGTGCAGACTCCCACTCGAAGCAGCTGTTGATGTAAGACCCGTAACTAAGCAGGACCATGATGCACCTCTTCACGCGGTTAAAGTTCTGCTGGAGCAGCTGAGAGACGCATTTTCATCATCATCATCATCATCATCATCATCATCACCATCATAATCATCATCCTCATCATCAACACCATCCTCATCACCATCATCATCATCATCCTCATCAACACCATCCTCATCATCAACACCACCATCATAATCATCATCATCATCCACATCATCATCATCATCACCACCATCATCATAATCATCATCATCATCCACATCATCATCATCATCACCACCATCATCATAATCATCATCATCATCAACACCATCCTCATCATCATCAACACCATCATCATCCTCATCATCACCACCACCACCACCATCATCATCATCAACACCATCATCATCATCACCACCATCATCATCATCATCCTCATCAACACCATCCTCATCATCATCATCATCATCATCATGCACTCGTACCTGCTTGGAGACTTTGGGTTCCTCCTCAATGTATTTCTGCTCTGCAGGGACGATGCTCTTCAGAGCAGCTTTAATCTGAAACCACACACACAGAGGGCAGGTCACATGACCACGGAGCCCCTTTAAAGGAGCGTACCAGTCTAGTTCTGACCCCCTTTAAAGGACCATCCCAGTCTAGTTCTGACCCCCTTTAAAGGACCGTCCCAGTCTAGTTCTGACCCCCTTTAAAGGACCATACCAGTCTAGTTCTGACCCCCTTTAAAGGACCATACCAGTTTAGTCTGACCCCCTTTAAAGGACCGTCCCAGTCTAGTTCTGAAGTAGGTGGACAATGTTTTAACTCTCTCTTTTAAAGCAGGTATGGAAGTAAAAAGTAGTATTGGATGATAACCGTGTAGTCCAGTGGAGTACTTGTGTAGAAGTACTTGTTAGGTGTACTCACTGTGTTGTAGATGACGTCGATCTCCAGGTAGACGACTCCTTTGGTCGGCGCCGTCAGCTCCTTGTTCTTCAGCGTGTAGCTCTTCTGCTCGCCGTTACGGATCTGAAGCAAATACAAACGCTGTGTCAACATGTTATATTAATACTTCTGACTTTATTATTAATATTATTATTATTACCATCTGTTTGGTTGTACTCACGTGTAACAGCGGGATTACCACCTTCCCTAGGAAGTCGGCGCTGCGGTCTCGGTCCTCGTCAAACACCGTCACCTCCAACACGGCGTGGATGTCTTTAACGTTACTGAGGAGGTACAACGCCGTGTAAAAGTACCACCTCAAAAACTTCTTACATTCCAGCCTGCATCATGAAGCATCATTTTTTTTTATTCTTTCAAATGTTCATATTTCATTTAAAAGGAGAGTTTTGAACTGTGTGTTTGTATAAATGTAAATAAACAGCCTCATCAATCAGACAGTAAAACTGGTTCAGATTAAGCATCAATATTAGGTTTTTATAGCTTTTATATTTAATTAAATTCAACTCGATTGTTGTTGCAAAGGAATAAAGTGCATAAGGGTGAATAGTGATACTGTGAAATGTACACAGACTGAAGTACTAGCAGTACAACGTGCTGTTCCACAGAGTGAAATGACAGTATTAGGTAGTATATTTGGTAGTAGTAGGTAGTATTTGGTGGTATTTGGTAGTATATTTGGTAGTATTTGATAGTATTAGGTAGTATTTGGTGGTATTTGGTAGTACATATGGTAGTATTTGGTAGTGTTTGGTAGTATTTGGTGGTATTAGGTAGTATTTGGTGGTATTAGGTATTATATTAGGTAGTATTTGGTAGTGTTTGGTAGTATTTGGTGGTATTAGGTATTATATTTGGTAGTATTTGGTGGTATTGGGTAGTATTTGGTGGTATTAGGTATTATATTTGGTAGTATTTGGTAGTATATTTGGTAGTGTTTGGTAGATACAGACTGAAGGTGGACTCACAAGGTGAAGACCTTGTTCCACTCTGGGTTCAGGTTCTTGTAGACCGTGTGAGTCTGCAGACGGTCGTTGTTCAGCTCCAACACACAGAACGGGTCGCTCTTACCTGCAAAGTACACAGGAAAGTACACACAGCTGCTACAAGTACTCTACAGCAAAGTACACAGGGGAGTACACACAGCTGGTACAAGTACAATACAGCAAAGTACACAGGGGAGTACACACAGCTGGTACAAGTACAATACAGCAAAGTACACAGGAGAGTACACACAGCTGGTACTCTACAGCTAAGTACACAGGAGAGTACACACAGCTGGTACAAGAACTCTACAGCAAAGTACACAGGAGAGTACACACAGCTGCTACAAGTACTCTACAGCAACGTACACAGGAGAGTACACACAGCTGGTACAAGTATTCTACAGCAAAGTACACAGGGGAGTACACACAGCTGGTAAAAATTACTCTACAGCAAAGTACACAGGAGAGTACACACAGCTGCTACAAGTACTCTACAGCAAAGTACACAGGAGAGTACACACAGCTGGTAGTGGAGGGTTCTACCTGTGACGTCGGCGACCATGAGTCCTTCGGCTCTCATCACCTTCACCTGGACGATGCCGACGTCTCGGAGGTTGGAGAAGGACTTGAACACACCCTGAGGACACAGACAGGAAGTCAGTGTTGCGTCAGCCTTTGCACCGTGCGGCGGTGACCACTAGAAGGCGCCTCACGTAGCGCTGGAGGACCTCGCGGCGCTCCTGCGGGTCGTCCAGTGGCGTGACGGACAGGTCGGCGATGGAGATGTGAGCCGAGGCGGTCAGCGTGACCAGCAACACCACGTGGCCCCGGGAGTCCTCCAGGGGGAGCTCCAGGTGGTGGGTCTGCTCCTTGGACAGCGTGGACAAGTCCAGCTGGCACCTGGACCACGAACACACATTAACACAATCTCTGCTGCTTAAAACTATATTATTATAATTATTATTACAATGATGTAATTATGTTAGTAATACAAACTAAAGGAGAGAGGAAAGCCGACGGACCGTCCGATGAAGTCGTCTCTCCGGCCGGTGTCGTGGTCCCACACGGTGATCTCCAGTACGCCGCCCGTCTCCTCGAACAGGTGGAGGTCGAACTGCTCCCTCCACTGGGGGCTCAGGGTCTTCGGCACCGTCTGCACACACAGAGATGCATCATGGGAAACCAGCTCTCGACTCAGCGAGCAGCGTCTCCGTACGTGGGTGTGGTCAGCGTACCTTGCTGCGGTACTTCTGGTGTCCCAGTCTGAACTTGACGTACGGGTCACTCAGACCGTTGGGGTCCATGGGGGTCAGGTTCCGGCCCTCGATCAGCGCGATGCTGACGATCCCTCGCCAGAGCTGCGATTTCCGATGAAGCTCAGAGAGACGGAGAGACGGCTGCTGCTGGTCCACACACACACACGCACATGCACACATACACACACACACACACGCATACACACACACACTTTATTCATGTCAGAAAGTATGCAGCGTCTTCTCAGTTGATGGAAGTTGATTGTAACATTTTGGCTCCAAATATGTCTGATTCAGTGTTTGGTAGCTCCGCCCCCTCGTGTCACTGCTGGTTGCAAAAAGAAACCAAGATGGCGACAGCCAAAATTCTAAAACTCAAAGTTTCAAAACGGCACCCCACAAAGGATTGAGTGATGTCACGCTGACTATGTGAAGAACGCAGTTTTACAAAACTTGCAGACCAGAGACAGCAAGATGCATCATGGGAGAACACAACAACAACAACAACAACATGCAACGTTTCCTTAAAAAGCAACGTATACTAAAATGCAAACAAACAAACGAATCAGTGAAACACAGACGACGATGAAGATGAACCTGATGGTGATGAAGATGATGATGGTGATTTACCTTAGTGGATCGTTTCCAGGATCTCCTTAGCAGCATGGTCTGAACATACATTAAAATACATTATAATAACCGACTAGACGGCTGTCAGAACTCAGATCTGTCCACTAGGGGGAGCTACAGGGCAGGCTCACTAGACCGACTCAGATCTATGAAACATCTGAAAATAGAAAGTGGTGAATATTCATGATCACGGCGTATCACTCTCCGTATTTGGGTTTTTCTGTTTTCCCAACTCTTCGTCTCCGGAGCTGCAGACGAACACCTCGGCCCGAAGACTCGTAAATACACTGAATAAAACATGAGGATGGAAACCCATCGTCTGACACTCGCATGCTAACGGTGGATCAATGTAACTGTGATCACAATAACAAACTGCATTCAAACTCACGTACGGAAGCAGAGAAAGGACAAAGCTGCGGTAATTGATTTCTTTCTTTGGCCATTTGGGGGCAGCACAGTGCTTATTGGCCTAGTTGTTATTATTATTATTTTTGATAATAACAACATTCTCTACACACTTTGTCTTTCTCTCCTGATGAATGTAAATATAATATTCTCTCTGTTTTAGCTCTGTTTTGGTCTCCACCAGCTTCTTTATTGGAATCAGAGTATCGTTCATTCAAAGCTATTTTAAATTAAAATAAGCATAAATGTCTTTCAGTCTTTGATTTAAAGATCGTAGGAGCTGCTGAGGGAAGACTAAAAAAAAACTAACTACGAACAATCACATCACTGACGTAACTGAACGACGGCGTTTCGGGTCATTGTACGATAAAAAAAATAAACAAATAAAATTTAAATATGGAGTAGCAGGATAATATTAGAGAGAAAATCACTCAAGGTTTAAGTCATAAATGTAGAATAAAAACAACTTGAATATTCTCTGAGATGAAAGTGTTAAATGTACGAGCATCGTCATAGCGACGTCTCTTCAAAGTCGGGACTCTGATGATAAAATGGATTATATGGTGATTCTGGGCTAAAGTGAAGTGATCTGGTTCATTTTACATGTTTATTTCTCATACTTTTATTTTTTTTCTTGTTGTAACTTTACCACATTCTTTTTTCCCCAAAAAGCCCATCATTTATTTATTTTTTTACCTACAATGATCCTAATGCCGTCGTATCATTGCACCGACTCGAAGGTACTAGAAGGTAAAGCTCGCTGGGTTTCTACGGCGACCGACGAGCCGTTGAACTCACTGTGTTGACATACGGCCTCCAGCGATACTTCCGAACAACGCTGTGCTGCAGGAAACACACGTTAACATCACTAAGAATAAACTAACGCAAGTTCCTCGTGATCCGGCTGCATTGAAGTCTGTCTGAAACGTTTTTTCTTTTGTCTATGACTAAAAACAAGATGAAACTCCTTCATTTCTTTCCATCTGTGAAATAAAAATAAAAACGTTTTGCAAGGATCATTTTTATAAATTAGTTTTGTCAAGGATAATTTTAAGTGTTTGTTGGTGTAATACTCATGTTGGCCACAGGGTGCTAGATTATCCTGACAAAAAAAATCTATTATTAAATAATTTAATATAACTATTATTTTTCTCTCAACTTTTTTGTTTTTCATTTTCATTTTTTCCGACTTGTTGTAAATTCATAAAAATTCCAATCACACTGAGAAACTGTATCACAGATCTGCTTTCTTGCATCTCGGAGCTTCCATATAGAGCGATTAACAGACCAAAGATGAATGATTCAGCTTTCATTAGTTGATGAAACGCACCGTGGAGTCTCGCCGCTCCTCCACAGGACTGTCTTTAGGGGTCAGGGTCACAGCCAGCTCCAGGGAGCCCAGGTCCTGGTCCGGATGCTGAGGGTCCTTCAGGACCAGCGTGACCGGGATCGTCCTGCAACACACAGGGAGGACAGGTGTGAAGAGGAGTCTGTTACCATGGTGACGCAACGTCTTCATCGTGGTAACAGCCACTCTCGGAGGAAGCACATGTGTCGTAATCTGCCCTCGCCATCGTCCTCACTCACGATGACTCTGACGAGCTCTCTCTCTCCCTGAGTCACTGTGCCGTCCAGCTACCGTTTCCATAGCAACGGGTGTCCATCACCACCCCCACATAGTAACGCAGGGCTGCGTACCAACCCCTCAACGCTAACTTTACTAGTTCACACCGAGACTGTCTGAGGACGGGATCTGAGGACCAGATCTGAGGACCGGATCTGAGGACCGGATCTGAGGACCGGATCTGAGGGTGAATCTGATTGGCCAACTCACCTCTGCTGCTCCAGGGAGTCCAGGTGAAGGTAGGCGGAGCCCATGAAGTCGTCATGGAGACCGAAGTCGTAGTCAAACACCTGCAGAGCAACAAAAACACAGACGGTCCGCTGAGCCCTCCGCGTCCATCAGCGGTTACCATGGAAACGTGCGTGTCGAGGTCATTACCTTCACGTACAGCGGCTCACTCAGGCAGTCCAGGACCAGCGTGGTCCTCTCCTCCCAGACCGGGTTCAAGTTCTTGTGGATGGTCTTGCTCCGGAACACCTCTCTGCCTGCCAGCTTGAACTTCACGTACGGATCACTGCTGCCTGAAACACACACGGTGGCCGTCAGAGACACGTCGCCACAGCAACAGGAAGAAGAAGAAGAGCCCACAGCTCTACCTCCTCGGTCTCGGACTGCCAGGTTGTGTCCTCTCTTCAGCTCCAGCTCCAGCCTGTACATCCCCGAGGCAGCGGCGGCGGCGTCTCGCTGGGATGAGCCCCCCGGGCAGCGTGGGACGGCGGCGCCCTGTCAGGTGACATCAAACACGTTTACAAACACACACAGTCAGCACCCTGCAGGCTCACACACACACTCACCAGCATGTCGAGGGAAAGCAAAGGCGCCTCTGAGCAGCGCTTCACTTCCTGCGTCTGCACACGAGCGCCGACTGAAGCGCCTCATAATCGCTGCGCTAACTCGTCCCAGGGGCGACCGCCAACAGGAAATTACAGAGCAGCTTCCTGCCATCCGATTAGGCGGCTTTTTTTCCGTTCTTGTACAAGAATCACTTTCCCAGCAGCTCTGATGCAACGTCAAGTATGTTTATCAGACTGTCAGTTCAACATGAAACCTGGATCCTGGACCTGGAGGACTCTCTGGACCAGGACTCAACCAGACCACCAACAACCAACGGGACAAACCATTCCTGGAGAATCTTAAATATGTTTCTATATTATATCATAATATGAGTTATACTACTGATAAATACTACTGATAACAACTATTGAATAAAATCAAACCAAGAGCGTTTGAATTGTTCCATCGTGTCATTTTTAAAAGTACAAACGTATATCTGCTGTCATGTTCAGGCGGAGATCCTACACGTGTCTCCTCGAGGAGATCCTCGTAGACCAGCAACATATTCTTATTAAACATTCAACACCAATCTAAACGTCTGCTGGGACGCTGAATCAATACTGGACCAGCCTGGACCACAAACAGGGTGTGACCACTTAGAGATTGAGACCACGAACAGGGTGAGACCACTTACAGGGTGAGACCACTTACAGAGTGAGACCATGAACAGGGTGAAACCACGAACAGGGCTGTGGTGGACCTGGTTCAGAAGGCCAGAGACCACTTACAGGGCAGTGGTGGACCTGGTTCAGAAGGCCAGAGACCACTTATAAAGTTCTTATTTCAGCAGCAGCAGAAACAAGGAGTCTTAACTCACACCAGAACAGCTAGACCCGTTCCTGGTCTGAGTTTACATGAGGGAGCTGCTTATGGAGGATTACCTGGATCAGGAGGACCCGAGAATAGCAACCGGATCAAACGCAATCCCATCATGCACCTATTTTAGGATGCGGTATTTGTGTTCACACACATCTGTGGACGACGCTTCAGCTTTTATCTGTCGGGATTATTTCAGTGCGGACGAATCTGACAGTAAAACTGGTAAAAACATAATGTATACATATACGTATAATACATAAATAACATATATATGTTATATGTGTATTATATGTTTATTATGATATTGTATAGACACACGGATCTTTGATTATTTATATATATATATAATATATATATATATATATATATATAATTGATCAACTATCAATATTCAAAATATAAGTTGAACCTTTTGCTAACAGTTGCGTCGTCCGGCCACTAGATGGTGCTAGCGGGATCAGACTACTGTAATAAACAGTGTTGTTTTATCGACTAATCAAGTGATTCTATATTGGCTGCAACTAACATTTATTTTCATTATTAATTAACATCCATATCTTTTTTGTATTATTAATTGATTCATTGTAGTGAAAAACGATTCGTTGACATGGTTGACCGACTAATTAATTGACAGCTAATCTTTCAGCTCTGATTGATTTATTTTGCATTAAAAATAAAATGTAACCGGAGACGCGTGAAGGTTAAAGACACAGAAACAAGTCGATCAAACCATGAAGGAGAGCTGAACAGAGCAGAGTCGGATCAATACTATCGATTCCAGCAGGAACCACTTCAGATACTTTTACTTGACTCTACTGTGTGATCTTATTTGTACTACTTTTCTATTCACGTCAGCTTTAGTTACTTTTCACTTAAAATGAATAAATATATAACATTATAAAAGACAACACGGTGGAACTTATTTGACTTCTCTAAATCAATGTGTTATATTTATATTCCCGATATCGTTTCCACGTCAATGCAAACACCTGAATACCTACAGATTTACACAAAGAGATTTTCTACGATAGTAGCTCACATTAGTCCAGAGACCAGACCAGACTATGTGGAGGAACCAGAGACTGTCTGTGGTCCAAACAACAAGGTCTCTGCTGTATTTATGTCTAGATGACCTTATTTGGAGTGTTGATGGAGCAGCTACAATGTTAGCATAGCCTAGCACCCATCAACCAGACTCCATTCAGAAAACCAGCGTTTTAACAGAAGTTATCTTGTGTTCTTGCAGACAGACCTAACAAAGCATGACTTCAGTGTCTGAATCATGGTGATATGATGGGTTGTGGGTTCTCTGTGAGGATCTCTTTTCTCTGTTATATTCTAAATCCAAGCACTTTTCAAACCTTGAAAATGCCACACAACATTCAAGTGTTACCAACTCCCTGTGATGTTGTGACAATGTGATGATGTGATTATGTGATGATTATGATGATGTGATATGATTATGTGATGTAATATGTGATGTTGTGATTATGTGACGATGTGTTGATATAATATGTGATGATGTGATATGATGATGTGATAATGTGATAATGTGATGATATGATTATGTGATGATGTGATAATGTGATGATGTGATAATGTGATGATGTGATATGATCACGTGATGATGTGATAATGTGATGATATGATTATGTGATGATTATGATGATGTGATATGATTATGTGATGTAATATGTGATGTTGTGATTATGTGACGATGTGTTGATATAATATGTGATGATGTGATTATGTGATGATGATGTAATATGTGATGATGTGATGATGTGATATGATGATGTGATGATGTGATGATGTAAGATGTGATGATGTAAGATGTGATGATGTAAAATGTGATGATGTGATGATGCTCACCGACAGCAGGCGTCCACATGTGGCGCCAAAAGAGAACGAGTCATCCCAGGACGCACAGCGGAGTAACCCTCGGATCACGAGACGGGACTCCGGCACCGTGGCCTCGCTGATGAACAGATCCAGGGTCGAGGAGGACTCGGTAATGGAGACGAGATCAGGTGGAGTCGGGAGTAAAGACTACCGTGTGGGGGAGAAACCGAGGAGGACACGTCCAGTGTCACAGCTGAATGGGTGAAGGAGGACGAGGAGGAGGGAGGAGGAAGAGGAGGGACCAGGACCATAATCCTCCTCCAGTGGACTAACTCTGACTGACAGGTTAGTGAAGCGTAACACGAGAGACATCAGGTCAGTCTAGTGTCCTGAAACACAGACCTGAATGGGGAACCAGAACCCCCCCCAAACCACCAGCTGAAACCAAAAGGATCTGGTTCCTCACGGTGGTGCCGGTTGATCCGGCTCCAAATCTCAACCTTTAAGTGCAAAGTATTTGAATTCTAAATAAACACATCTAACGCCCTCTGCTGGTCAAAACCCAGCTACTGACATGGCACTTTGCTCTTAGCTGATCTGGAGTCAGGTGAAGAACGGTCTATTGATTAGCATTACCATTAGCGTAAGCTAATTTAAAGGGCCACCACGAACAGTAAGATAAAAACAGTAAAGTCTGGCTGCACGTTTAAGTAATGTAGAAGAAAGCCCATCAGCTTTTTAATGGTCTGGAACTGTAGCATGGAATCATGGTGGAATAGTCCAGAGACCAGCCAAGACTATGTGGAGAAACCAGAGACTGTCTGTGGTCCCCCAGAGGTCTAGCCCACATGAGTCCAGAGACCAGACCAGACTATGTGGAGGAACCAGAGACTGTCTGTGGTCCAAACAACAAGGTCTCTGCTGTATTTATGTCTAGATGACCTTATTTGGAGTGTTGATGGAGCAGCTACAATGTTAGCGTAGCCTAGCACCCATCAACCAGACTCCATTCAGAAAACCAGCGTTTTAACAGTAGTTATCTTGTGTTCTTGCAGACAGACCTAACAAAGCATGACTTCAGTGTCTGAATCATGGTGATATGATGGGTTGTGGGTTCTCTGGGAGACGGTAACGATGACTGGCAGAAAAATAAATCTCTTGTCTCTCAATCTCCCCAGAACAGGAAGGACATTTCATCAGTTTGATCTGAGCTCCGGTCTCTCAGATACTACATCACTCTGCACTAAATCACTTAGTGATGGACCTGAGACGTGAGTCCGTACCCCCCCCCCCCCCCCCCCCCCCCCCCCCCTTCCCTGGACTGGTGCCAGCTGGACCGACATATAAAGTGGAGCCACAGGGTTTTACTTTTAAAGCCACCCTGACAAATTAAACGTCTCCGGCTGCTGACTCTTCACCCCGCCGGTCCCGACAACCCGCTGATGGATGCTGCAGCTGATAATGAACAACCGGGACACCGGACAGACGTGTCGGTACTCACATCTGGACATTCTGATTAGACACGGAAATCAGCCTGTACATCTAAATCCACACAGTTTGTAGCTTTTCCCGCACCTTCCAGCTGTGGTAAACTCCATATTTGTATCAATCCAATCCTCAGTATTCAGTCTACTTATTATGTCACTTGTTCATCACATTAAATGAGATGTTATTGTCCTATAAACAACCAACATGATGTTTGGAGACAGCTTTTTACAGAAGGACCACAAATGAAAGGAAAACTAATTCCACTAACAGATCCACAGAAATATAATCACCAACTATTTTCATCATCTGTTCATCATCAAAAGTCATTTTTCATGCAGAAATGTCAGAAAATGCTGTTTTCAGTCCCTCAAATATGGAGATCTTCTTTTCTCTGTTCTATCATAGATGTCATCACATGGAACACACATTTCAAGCACTTCATTCTAAATCCAAGCTCTTTTCAGACCTGGAAAACACCAAAATTAAAATTTAAAAGTGTTTTCAAGGATTTCCAGGACCCGTACCAGCCCTGGATGTAACTGTGTGTTTTTATGTGATCGGTTCTAGAGGTGTTGTCTCATTTATTCCCGTATGTTTAGTGTGTTTCCTGTCTCACTGTGTCGGTTCACTGCTCAGGTTTTGTTTTACTTCCTGCCTCTGAGATTGTCTGCTCTGATTGGTCCAGAAGTTTCAGGGTTTCATGTTCCCGGTCTGTTTTTTTGGACGACGTCCCGTAAATGTAAATGTATTTTCATTGCGTTCCACCAGACAAATTATGTTATCGCCCGCGTGTGAAGCTGAGTGCAGCTTTCTAGTCGCCACCAGACGGCTGGATGGATTTCATTAATCCTCAAATGGGAAATGACTGTTACAGCAGCCGCTTGTCCAAAACAACAGAGAATTCCACATTTTATAAACATAGGAGAACATACTTTATATTGTGTAATCTTGTTGATCTAACCTTTTTTTTTTATTATCTAGGAACAAAACTCATATTTCCCTAATTGTGTCCAGAATGACTTGCCGCCATCATTTAAGTGTTTCCAGCTGTTTTACTGGATCTGGCTCCTCCAGTCAGTTTTAACTGTTTCCTCCGTGAAACAGTCAACAACAGCTCACAGATCTATTTACAAACTTCTCAGTTAGAACCTTCATCTGGCTTTTTATCACAACATCAACCACATTTCTCACTGCACTGACTTTACCTACAGTTTATTGTTGCTATCCTACAAATATGCACAACCTTTATTGCTCAACATCTGAGGAGCTGCAGGACCGACTTGCTTCATTTGTTGCTTTGCGTCTGTCGGGCAACACATCTCATCGTCCCATGCATGGACTTCATACCCACTTCCTGCACAAATCCCACCCTGCAGACCCCCTCCCCCTCACATGAGTGTGTCTGCCCTGCAGGGTTTCAGTCTGTATTTATAATGTATATGGATTTGAGATGTCACAGGATGATGAGCTCTGCTTTATGAACCAGCTCCCTCTTTAATTTAACTCCAGCTCAGTGCAGCTGAACCAGGGCCAGGTGATCAATGCAAGTCCTTTATTAGGTACATGTTCTTGTTCCAGTTTGAACAAGGGGAGGGTTTTGCTGGTTATATTTCAGTGCAAACAGTTGTTTGAATGCATCACTTTGAGCTCCAGAAAAACATTTCTACTATGTATCGATTAAATGAGAGTTATCGATAATAAAATCTCCTGTCCCTTATGTGGAATTAAATATGCATTTCATTTCCCTGTAATAAACCACTCTATATAGTGTTTGGGTGTATTTCCTGCACATGCATTACCCTGTGATCCGGGTCCTAAAGGCCAGACCACCAGGAACTCACCTCCTTCTCCTCACGGTTCTCCAGCTGTGTCCCCGCCGCCGCTGCAGCTGTTGCCGCGTCGCTGCCGCCGCCGCCTCCGTCGCCTCCGCCGCCCGGGGGCTCGGCCAGCCTCTCCAGGCACGCCGACCCCAGGGAGGAGCTCTTGTGGTGGGACTGCACCAGGTGAGCAACCGTGGGCTTCTTCGGGCTGCCGGACTTGTGCAACGGCAACTTCTCCCGGCCAAGCCCGGACCCGGACCCGCCCCCGGCCGCTTTGCCGCAGAGTTGCGCCGCCGCCTCCGCTGCCGCCGCCTCCGCTGCCGCCGCCTCCTCTCCCGCCGGAGCGGAGTAGAGCAGGTCGGGCTGCGAGGAGGAGATCACCCGGTCCAGGGCGACGCTCTCCTTCCGCTTTATCTTCTTGAACATCCACATCCTGTCCTTCTTCTCCGGGTCCGGGTCCCGGAAACCCAGCTTGGGGCTCAGCAGCGGCTTCGCTTTGGCTTGAAACTGCCTCCACATCGTGTGTTGTTGTTGCGACGCGCCACTCTCATTCTCGACGCCTTCGCCGCGCTCCATCCCCGCCTCCAAGTCGCGGCTCGCACCGCCGGACGGTTCCCCCGGTCCCCCGGTCCGGCCCGCGGACTCAACGCCGTCTGTGGTCGACGTTGTTCCGCCTCATTACACCGAGGAAAAAACACCGCGACGCACACGACCGCAGACATATGTCACGGCTCCGCCGCGGGTAGTCCGGGGTCGTCCAGCCCCCTTTCTTTTTTACGGAAATATTTACAACAACAGGCGAGCAGCAGGGCCGCCTTACCTGGCTGGGAGGCTGGGGGGGCTACAGCCCTTGAGACCCTAGGCTTGTTCGGGATGGTCTTGGCTTGGCTTGACTTAACTTATCACGCCGACGAGAGCTGCAGGTGTCTGAGGGGGCGGGCTCTAACAGAGACGGCAGCCAAACGCCGTCAAGTCGGACAACAAAGTCAACGTGACTATGGTGCTCAAGAGATAGAACACAGCAGCAAACCAAAGAGGATATATATATACATACACACACACACACGCAAGGCAACATGTGGAAGGCATTCTTTTTTTTCCAGTATATTTGTATTATCATTCTATGTTTGTATTAACCAGACCTCACAAATAAAAAGGCCTACTCACAACACAATGCACAGAACTTTAGATCAAGCCATGACATCAAAGCGACCAAAATAAAAAGGCAAATCATTTCACCACAGGGTGGCCGCCGAGTGCGGACCTGAACACACGTCATTGAACTTTTAACCAATGAGAACCACTCCGCTGTAGCGGAGGTGTGGACAAGCCGGTTGCAGCCGTCGTAGACCGCGCTGCCAAGCGCTGCAAGAAGCGGCTCTTAAAAACTTGTTCCCGCGATGTTTTGGGTCACGTGATATGGTCGCGACCCTGTGACGTCTTTGTAGTCGGCTGCTAAATCGGACACAATTCTAGCCATCATGCATCGCTTTCAACCCACAATACATCACGTTAGGTAGCGCGCTGCAGGCGGCTACATCAAGTCGAATTCCCCTCCTGCCATGATGTGACGTAGAGAGGCGGGGGCCCGCCCCTTTCCGCTGCCCCCCATGGACCATATGTCTGAAGAAAAAAAAAAGTTTACCTCTCAGTGAACTCCATCTCTGGTCAAAAATGGCCATTAGCTCGTCTTGCTAGCTCACTAACTTAGGTATGTACATCACCAACACGGTTATTAACTCATCTCACTAGCTAACTTAGCTAGGTACATCACCAACATGGCCGTTAGTTTGCCCTGCTAGCTTTGCTAGGTACGTCACCAACACTGCCGTTAGCCTGTCCTGCTAGCTCACTAGTTTTGCAAGGTACGTCACCAACACTGCCGTTAGCTTGTCCTGCTAGTTAGCTAGCTAACTTAGCTCCGTTCCGTCACTAATGTATCGTTAGCTTAGCTGCGACTCTTTTTATCAGCAGGAAGAAGAGAGAACTCCAGCAGGGTCTCGGGCAGAAACTAGACCCAGATCTGATGGAGACCCAGGCCGTATTACTGGACCCGCTGGAGGGAAGGGAGGTACTGGAGATCCAGAACCAGGACTGAGCTGGGCAGACCGTCAGACCCCTGCTTGCAGTAAAACGAGAGGTTTTCTAAAGGGAGTCTGGTACTTCGGAAACACTACCGCTTTTGTCCAGAGGGAGCGCCAAAATCAACACAAAATTCAAAGTTAATCAACATAGTTTTAACTTTAAACACAACTTCTCAAGTTCCTCTTTGACAATTTTGTATAAAAGCAAATGTTTAATTAAAACAAATAATTGAATTATTAAAGGAAACATTAAATTATTGACGAAAGACAAAATGTTTCGATGAAAACCAAGATTTTATTTTGTATTTTTTTCTGTGTCCTTGTTTTACAGTAAAGCACTCTGTAACACATGTTTTTGTAGCATACAATCAAACATTATTATTAATATTATTATAGAGATAATGTAATATGAGACTGGAGGCTCGTGTACATTTAAACAGTCGCTGACATCACTCGGTAACATCTGTAATATCTGGGTTTATGAGTGTATGAGAGATTATTTTACGTGTTCCTTCCTTCCGTGTGCTTGTACGCTGCAGGAGACACTTATCGTGGCTTTGGTGAGAATCAGAATAACGTAGCGTAATCTCATCGTGGTCAGATGGATGAGCACTCAAGCGGATTTAACAGATCTGTATGTCTAATCTCGGTTACTACGGTTACTAATTCAGGGCCATCAAAAAGCTTCCAGCTCAGTTGAAAACTTGCAGATTTTCATTTTTTTCCCTCCATTAAAAAAATGTGTCACGTCCACATTATTTTGTGTTTTTAAATTATATTGGATTGTAATTTAACAGTTTAATGTGTTTTGCATGTAAATGAATGATCATTGTGTGTTTGCAGGTGGAAACCAGTTAAAAAGGCAATGAATCACATTCTCTGTTTGATAATGATGTTTTTCCTCTAATAATAAAATAATAAAACCAAAGTTAGGAACAATCGGTGCATGAATGATTGATGGTGACTAAAGTCCCATTCAGTGTTTAAAGAACTAACAAAGTGCAAATCTACTCTCTATTGCCTAGAACTTACTTGGTAAATGACTGCATTAAAAAGAAGAAAATTTCATTATTAAAATAAGGTCAAAATACATCTCCCAGCATGTCGTTCTTCTAAAGTTTCCCATCAGTGATTTGTGAGTCAGGTGAAATATTTACTGTAATTATCTCAAGTTTTCTTCGTCCCCTGGAAGAAAATTAATTCTGATCTAAAGTGTTTTATGTCCAAAAAAAGTGCCTGGAAAATGATTTTTTTAAATATTCTTTTATCGGTAGAATTTTTTCGTGTTTGGTGATGTAATACTCATTTCGGCCACAAGGGGCTGAAGTGAACCACTACGTTCTAAATGGGAATTAAAGCAGTATTTTTTTCCCCTTACCATACTTCTTTACTCAAGTAGAAAGTAAAAGTATGAAGGACATTTCTACTGGCTATCAAGTCTAACTGAATCTGGCTTCATATTAATAATAAAATAATAATCAATAATTCACCTCGAATGCATTAAAACTACAACGATAGTCTGTTTTGAAAATGTGAGGAGTAGAAAGTACAGATATTAAGTTTTAACATGCAGGGAGGGAAAAATAAATACTCAAGTAAAAGTACAGATACCTGAAAATTTTCCTTACAAAGTATTTGTACTTTGAGTATTACAACAACAAACACAAAGAAAAAATAATGTGGCAAAAAACCCCATGAAGGAACAGATTGTTTTTCATGTATGAAAAGGGAATAAGAAGTATTTAAAATTACCCAAATGAGACAAACTTTTCCCCAACCTCTTTCACACATAAAAGTAACGATCAAATAATGAAAAAAAAAAAAAAATTCCTGATTCACCTTTTTACACCTGTTGTTATAAAGTCATAAACATGGAAGATAAAATCATTTAGATCAGACTCAGAAACAGGATTTATGTGGTGTCTCAGGGCTTCCATACTGGACATTTGATTCTGTCTTCATCATGTAGAAGACGTGACGTCGCAGGTCACAGGTCGCAGGTCACAGGTCCTGCTCGTGCATCTGCTGCTGCATCTTCTGCAGCATCTGCTGCATCCTCCTCAGCTGCAGAGGGAAGACAGGAGGAGAGAGAGCGACAGGAGGATCAAGACAGACAGCTTACATAACAATGTGGGTCATCGTTTCACTTCACACACGCTGATGTAACCCCTTTGTTTAATTCAGTACGCCGGCGATTGTTGGAGTAGTCTGTACTCACCTCGTCGTCTTTCATTTTGATGAGTTTCTCCGTCTCCACGTCGGGCGTGGACGGCAGCAGGACGGGGACAGGACTCTCCACCCGCTGGTCTGCACCCATCTTACTGGAGACCATGAGAAACGCACGAGTCAGCACAGCTAGCTGACCTGTCAATCAGCAAGTAAGCCCCGCCCCCTAAAGCATCCCCTGCTTTCTGGTCTGGTGGACTCTAAATGGACCATAATGTACTAAATGAACATCGTGCTGGATTGAAGAAGACTTGAAACTAGAGATTGAGACCATAAACTCATGTTTACAATGTTTACTGAGATAATACATCAAGAGAGAAGTAGGACCATTTTCTCATAGACTTCTATACAACCAGAGAGGAGTCGCCCCCTGGTGGCCAGCAGAGAGAATGACAGTTTAAGGCACTTTTAGTGTTGGCTTCACTTCTCAGACCTGGAGGTTCCCGTCTGGCTTTGTGTATTTGTTTTAACTTATTTAAGAATATAATTGATTCATAAACCGGAGGATGATCTCTAGAAGACCAGGTCCAGTACCTGGTCATGGTCTGGATGCACTGGGCTCTGTAGTTCTCGTAGTGGCAGTCGCTGGTGATGTCCTTCAGGTCGTGCATGTGGGTTCGGATCAGCATCGTCCTCAGCTTCACGAAGTCGCAGTGCGACGGGTTCTCCACTGCAAACAAGGGGAGATTAACAGTCAGTAAAAGGGGGGCTGGGGTAGACCAGAGTCCAGTTCGGGGTCTCTTACCCTCCACAATGCCCCACGGGTACAGCCTCCCTCTCACCCTCTGGCCTCGGGCTTCCACCACCGTGTTGCTGCCGATCACCGCGAACGGGCTGCTCTCCTGAACACGCAAATGCCACAATGTTCACTCAGCACAACGTACGTTAAAGTACGCCAAAGTACGTTAAAGTAGAGTACGTTAAAGTAAAGTACGTTAAAGTATGTATAAGTATGTTAAAGCACAGAAACGTACGTTAAAGTACGCCAAAGTACATTAAAGTACATTAAAGCACAGAAACGTACGTTAAAGTACGCCAAAGCATGTTAAAGTATGCCAAAGTACATGAAAGAAATAGATATTAAATGTACAGGCGGGGGTTAAGTTGTAAAGTTGTAAAGAAAACAGATTTGTCCAAACATTAGTTGAGTAAACTCAGTGGGCCCTATTTCGTACACCAGGTGTAGTCAGGGCGCAGCGCACCTGCGCCACACCGACGGGGTGTGTCCGCCTGGACTTTGCAAGTTTCGTGCACGGTGCAGTCGGGCGCAGGCACGCCTCCCGTCACTCCTACCCCCGCAAGTGGGAAAGAGGGAGGAGAGAAGGCGGGAGTGGGAGACGAGTTGCGGCAAAGTTGCGCGTTTCACCACGGACACAACAGGCTGCCGAGGCGCGAGACCTCAGACCAGCACAGCTGCTGTATTTTTTTAAGATTTTTTTCAGGCGTAGACGCATTTTATTAGCAGTGGATAGATATGAAAAACAAGAGAGAGAGAGGGAGACGTTTTGGTCCGAGAGGTCCAAGTTTCAGCTGTGTTAATTCAGTCAGGCTGAGTTTCCGTTACGCGTGCCATCCGCCTTTGATCTGACGTCAGATGTGACGGGACAATCTATATAGATATAAATTCACGTGTTGATTCAATTAGTTGCATTAAATAGTGTTTGTTGGGATTATTTATTGCATTTAAATGTGCCTGGAACTGTGATAACCTGCCTGTGAGGTCTTGGTGACGTGTGCGCACTGCGCGCCGGTCAGCCAAACTGCCACTCCGCCAGCTGTAATACACTTTGCGCCAAGAGTAGACCAGGTTGGAGCTGGCGGGCTTTCGGCGCAGTCTCAGCGAGGCTTTTTGCCACGAAACTTCCGCTGCGCCAAGCTGAATCTGTGACGCCTCCCCCTGCTGCGCCACCACACCCATCTTGCGCCAAACTGACCGTGCGCAAGGCTGCGCTGGTCGAAACTTGCATTGCGCCGGCTCCGCCACCCTGCACCACCCTGCACTGCGCCACGAAACTAGGGCCCAGTTAGTTGAGTAAACATCAGTTAGTCGTTTGTAAACATCACACTGAGATGGAAGTGGATCCTCAGACCGGATCAGCGAGACCACCTTCAGCTCTTTATCCTGTCTCTTGAAGTCCTCGTCCTCATCGGAGTCGCAGTCGGGGAACTGGTAGATCTTTATCCCGTACTTATCTATCTCCTCCCTCAGCTGGAAGGACACACACACACACACACACACACACACACACACACACACACACACACACACACACTTAGTGCTCAGACATCTCTACAACTCGATCCAGATCAGGTCTGTCTTCCCTGAGATTATTTAAAAGTCCAGTCGATCTAAAATGAGCTGAGAGAGTTTTAAAGAAATCGTTTAACATTTGCGTCTACAGAAACCAGGCAGGGTGGCCATGTTGTTCCTGTCTTACCCTCTCCTTGAGCTTCCTGATCTCGGCGGGGGTGAGACAGTCGGCCTTGGCGATGAGAGGAACCACGTTGACTTTGTCCTGCAGCGCCTTCATGAACTCGATGTCGACGGGACGAAGTCTGCAGGAGCACAGGGAGGTCAGCGGGCATGTCACACACACACACACACACACACACACACACACACACACACACACACACACACACACACACACACACACACACACACACACACACACACACACACACACACACACGTGTACTAGTACCCGTGTCCGAAGGGTGGGATGAAGTAGAGGCAGCAGTGGACTCGGTTGTCCTGGATGTTCTTCCTGTTCAGACCGCTCTCGTCTCTGAAGTAATGCTCGAACTGCTGCTCGATGTGGTTGGTGATGGTCGTCCAGCTGTTCCCCACAACAACAACAACAACAACAACAACAACAACAACACACAGTTACAGAAGGACATCTGGATGAATACTAGATAATACTAGAGGTTCTTCTGTCGGACTCACCAGCTGCTGTTGTTGACGGCATCTCCGAAGCCCGGCGTGTCCACGATGGTGAGCTTCAGCTTCACACCTTTCTCCTCGATGTCCACAGTGTGTTTGGTGATCTCCACCGTCTGACTGATCCGCTCTGCAGGGCCAAGTAGTGGACTTAGACATGTGTACTCATACTGCACTAGTGTACTTCTACTGCAGGACAAGGTAAATGTAAATATACTCTCTTACTGTAGAAGTACTAATAGCACACTGTAAAGATACTCTGTTACTGTAAAAGTACTAATACCACACTGTAAAGATACTCTGTTACTGTAAAAGTACTAATACCACACTGTAAAGATACTCTGTTACTGTAAAAGTACTAATACCACACTGTAAAGATACTCTGTTACTGTAGAAGTACTAATACAACACTGAAAGCTGAAAGTGTAAAGTAACTTGTCAGATGTGTTGAAGTAGTACAACACAGTACTTGAGTAAATGTACTGAGTTATTCTCCAGCAGACTCACGGAGACGTGTGATTGGTCGATGACTCACCTTCAGCGTTGAGCAGCTTCCTGTCTTTATGCAGATCCGTGAGGAACAGACTGTTGACCAGCGTGGATTTCCCCAGACCAGACTCACCTGGGCACACAGGTAGGGACAGGAAGTCAGGACTTTCACAATAAAAGTCCTGTTTCATATCAGCCAGGACATGTCCAGACAGACAGGGACAGACAGGAAGTCAGGCCTTTCACAATAAAACTCCTATCAATAATATATAATAATAATTAACAATATAATAATTATAACATAATAAATAAAATCCAATAAAACAAAAGCATTATAAAAAGAACACAAAATAAAGAATTAACTAAAATAAAGAAAAAAACTATTGAGTAGATTATTATCCAGACAAGGAATACATGAAGTATTCGTCAGAGATTTGAGAAGCTGTAGCTTCCATGATCTCCTCCATGACATCATCCCACCTTCTCCTATGAACCAGATCCAGAACCAGATCCAGATCCAGAACCAGATCCAGGACCAGATCCAGCTCTCATCACTGGATCAGGATTCTAAGACTCCTCTGAACCTTTTAGATTTGAAGCATCGTTATTGTCGTGTTCCTCAACATTATATTCTGGCTGCAGAGAAACGTTTTCACACTGAATCCTGTGAACCGGAGACGTGGGGAGGTGAGGTGCTAAACGCCGCTCGCCATCACGCCGTCCTGCACCAGCATGAGGACAGACGAGGCGTTCAGGGGCCTCCATCAAAGGCAGAATATATAACTTCTCCTCATCTATGTGCCTCTGTGATGTATCTATAGATACGTTTTTTTACCCGTTGAAACAAACCAGACGGATTACGGACTTTAATTTCCCAGCTTGGGATCAATAAAGTCTATCTATCTATCTATCTATCTATCTATCTATCTATCTATCTATCTATCTATCTATCTATCTATCTATCTATCTATCTATCTATCTGTCTATCTATCTGTCTATCTATCTGTCTGTCTGTCTGTCTGTCTGTCTATCTATCTATCTATCTATCTATCTATCTATCACGGCGGTTCTCTCACCGGCCACCAGGAGGGTGAAGTCGAATCCCTTCTTCACCGACTTCCTGTGCACCTGGTTGGGCAGCGTCGCAAAACCCACGTAATCCTTCTCCTGGAAAACACAAACATCACATGAATCAAATCAGTTTTATTGATTTTATTAAACGGCAAATTAGAACCACTGTAGGAAAATAAAATAAAAAAACAGAGCTGAGAGAGGGGGGCGATAATATATATGGGTGTTTATTGATCGGGGTGGTTGGGCTAAGATGTTAGCGTTAGCTTTCACTTGTTGTCATAGCAACAACAAACATCCAGTGTTAGCGGAACCAAGCAACTGTTTACGTCATCTATGACGAGTACATAAATGCTGGTTGTCGTGATAAACTTGCAGATTTTCTACTTTATAAACTCGCAAATTTGCGACTTTTTTTCTCCTGATATTGCCCCCTCTCTCGGCAGGAGACTAAAAGGGCTAAAAGGTTTCGGACTTCGGTGACGTCTAGTGGTGAAGTTACAGATTGCATCCAAATGCACAATCTTCTGCTCACCCCTCCCCTTCCAAGCGTGTCAGAGAACTAACGGCGGCTTCAGTCCCAAACTCGGGTAAGAACATTAGTCTGAGTTCGTACTGTTAGCACTGAGAGGAATCTCATATTATTAACTAACGATAAATTCATTACCGTTCACTAAGAAAAGTAGATGGCAGAAGCTAACTTCGTGAAATCTGCTAACGTTAGCTTTGTAAGCTAGCTAACGTTAGCTGTCTAGTTAGCATTGTTTCTAAAACACAATAATACAGAAATGATTTCTAAGGCATATTTTTAAATATCATGTGTAACGTGTTCGTGATTCCTTTCATGTTTTATGGAGGACGCTGGAGAGCCTGAGATTCCTGAAGTATTCAGGGGGGGGGGGGGCAGTAATGTAGGACA